>NW_028277044.1:6406250-6576875 GCF_059951505.1 Python bivittatus | reverse complement strand
CTCTCTCTCTCTCTCTCCCCCCCCCCCCCTTTTATGGATATGCATATATCTGTGAAGGATTTGGATTTGATCTCAGAAAGTGCTCTGAGCACACATGATCCTGGGGGTGGGGGAGTGTGTAGAACAGCAGCTTTAAGCTGTTACAGACCAGCACTACTTTCACAGTCTGGTGCACTTGAAACCATTTGTTCGTTTGTTTGTGACCCTCAAAACACCAGCACAATCTTTTGGCCAGAGAAGAAAACTATGGTAATACTAGTTGATAGACATGGCAGTAGCAATTGTAATCGATTCTAAAAGCTGTAAAAATGTTTAACTACTCTATAGGGATCAAAATATAAAACATTTCCTGCATGCAGTCTCACCATCTAATTCATTTGAAGTAAAAGGGAAAGAATGTGGGAAAGGAAAGAGAAAGCAAGCATGGGAAAGGGAGAGAGAGAGAGAGCATCATATCTCCTGGAGATTTTCCATCTCTAGCAAAAGGATGGACTCAGGCGGCAGGCTGATTTTCTCCTAAATATAATATCTGCCCTTGGAGGCAGGAAATTCCCCAATTCCTTTTCTTCCCTCCATAATGCACAGACTCAGTGTGGCTTTCTTTAGCTCTCTAGACCCAGTCAGAATAGGGCTGCCAAAATCCAGATGACAGTTGGATGACAATAAAGAGTGAATGTTTTCTGTCTTTTGCTCAGTGGATATTATCCATCCAGTCACTACCTGGGTTTTTGCAAGCCAGATCTAGTAGACATAAATTAAAATGAAGTAACTGGATCAAAGTCGATAATTCTGTATGACCCTAGTTTTCAGTCAGAAAAATGTACAACCCAGATCCAAAATTCTTATATACAGAATAGGAAAAAGGCACATAGCACGCTGAGGAGATGAAAACTTTGGGGAGAGATTGAGGATTAGGAGTGATCAAATCTTAGATCAGATTGATATGATCTAGACAAGGAGAATGGGGTGGCTGTGATGTGAGGAACACAACAGTGAAAGCGGAAGGCTGTACCTCAGCTTGGAGGCATTTACTGCTCTGCAAAGCAGCAGATGAACAGAGAAAATAAGGAATAATTAGATCTTCTAGGCTTTTTAGGAAGAGGCATGGGGGAGAGTAAGAGAGACACATGATGTTATATGTGTCATGATGCTGTCATACAAATGAAATTATGCACTTTCATCAGATATCATGAGATGATTACATCACATTGGAACATTTGCACAATGACAACATGACGTGCACACCATCATTTTGATACCGACATGCCTATTGATGTGTTTTCTTTTTAAAATATTCTGATTTTTTTTTTTTTGAGGATTTATACCACAGCTTCCATTTATTTCTCTCTTGAAAATGGTAGTGAACCATGACACATGGTTGGAGGAGGTGTCAGGTTCGGTCAGCACGGGGCTTCGGGGAAGCTCGTAGCCAGCGAACTCCACCGGCGGCAGCTAGCGAGGAAAAGAGGAACTGAAAGCGCCGCTAATTAACGGGCCACCTGCGCCCAGCCAAACAGGAAAACCGCAGCGGAAGCTTTTAACTATAAACTGATAACGGCGCGAGCCAACAATGAACGGGGCCGCAGGCAGCGAAACAAGATCGCGCGCAGCACAGAACCCGCGGGCTTGCACGTAACGGGGAGGGACCAACCCAAGCCGGGGGGGACTGCCCATCAAGGACAATGGACCCTGACCGAACCTGCCATCATGGACAATCAAGGGGGATTATTGGGGGGGCCTAATAGCCCACAGCCGCAACGCGATCACGAGGCGGGAAAAAGCGCGGGAAGGGGGGAATATAACAAGTGATGCAATTGTACCAAGCCAGTCCTGGCTTTGCTTGTGACTACTACGTTACGCATGAGTAAACCTTCTTTGTGAACCACACGTGTCACGAGAGTTTCTCTGTCGAACGGGGCAAATCTCACATAAAGCCAGGACTCACATTGAGTGCTACCCGGTACACACCGAGGAGCGCTCACCTTTCTTTCCCTGCAGCCAAGACCGGAGAGGAATTGATTAACGGCACCAGGAGATGGCAAGCGATGGGGAAACCGCGTGCCAGCTGGGCTACCAGGAGCCCAGATCCGAAGGCGTGATGGCGGGACCAGTCCGGGGCGAATGGCGCACGGACACAGCCAAGAGGGCACCAGAGGACGGGTGGTCGTTCGGCGGGGGCAGGAGCCCCAACGGGTCGCCAGCATGGGGGGTCGCGACGAGTAGTGACTCGGAACCCGAGGCCCGAGAGCTTGAGGAACGATTCACCCAACTGGAGGCCAAGATCGAGCAGCGGGTGGATGCTGTCCAAGTGATGTTGCAGACCATCTTCCGGCGGGGCAAGGCCCCAGGGGCAGAGTCGCAGGCGAAGAAGGAATCGGGCGATAACGGCAGCAGTGAGGATATGACCTCAAGAAACTGCACGGAGCCTAGACCAGAGGTTGCGCAGATGACTCCAGTCCCTAGCGTGAGGAAGAGGGGACCCACAACCACGGCCAGTTCGCGGGGCGCCAAGCGGGCGCTCAGCAGCGGGATGGAGCCAGAGGGCTTGACGGGACGTGCGGTTCCCGGGAGCAGCGGCGCAGGGTCCGGGAGCCAGGAGCCGGAGGAGAGGCTGGACGGGCTGGAGGGCGACCTCCAGCAGCAGACGACAGCTGTACCGGGCATGCGGGAGGCATGGAGTGGCGGACCCAGGGCCCCGGCTGGGGCAGCCGCAGAGGGCGGCGTGGAGACCAGGCTAGCAGAAGTGGTCAGCCTGACGGGGAGCGCGAAGGGGGGTCGGCGGCCAGCAGAAGCGCCCCGATTCAGGAGCTCAAGGAGCGAGCTCTCAGGGCGCCCCAAGCCACTAACCTATCTCCCTGTGCAGGACAGGCTCCACTCAGAGATCCAGGGGGGAGCACCCAGTAGGGACGACCTGGAGGCTCTAGTGAAGTGGAGCTGGCTGGTGGAGACGGCGGGGGATGCCGGAGACCCGGGGAAGCGAGAGGCGCGAGCCCCGATACCAGCCACAGCGGACCAAAGTGAGGCGGCACCGGAGGCGAGACGCAGGAGCCGACGGCAGAGGATCGAGGTTGGAAACGCCCGGCAGACTGCAGGGACCTGCTACCGGTGTGGAGGCAAGGGGCATCGGATGGTGCAGTGCCCCTCGAGGCAGGGGGTCTTGGCGAGCTGCACAAAGGACGGGGGCCGGCGATTCCCGGCTATAAGGGACCCCGACCGATCCTGGGAGGAGACAGCAGCTAGTGGAGCGGTGTGCAGCGGAGCCGGCTGGCTCACGAGGAAGCCCGGCTCTGCGAGGAGGGGAGAGCGAGCCAGCGGGAGGCGATGGCCGGCGACGCTGAGGCGCACCCCAGAGCAGCCAACGGAGTGGCAGCATGAGGAAGGGCGGGACAGAAGAAGCTACTCGCCCATGAGGATCAGGGTCCACCTCAAGGGGGTGAGATCAGAAGCAGAGGCGAAAGTCGATGCCTTGCTGGATTCGGGATGCACCCACTGCCTGATCCACCCGGTACTGGCATCCGCGCTGGGGCTCAGCGTGAGGAGACTCAGGAAGCCCCTCGCACTCAGCCAGTTGGATGGATCGACGGCAGGGGGGGAACCGGCGCAGTATCGCACTGAGCCGGTCGGTTTGACAGTGGGGACAAGCCGGGAGGAGCTAGGCTTAGTAGTTGCCCCGGGGGCCGGCCATGCACTAGTGCTGGGGCTGGCATGGCTTACGCGCCAGAACCCGCACATCGATTGGGTGGCCAAGACGGTGCGGTTCGGCGGCACCACCAAGCAGACGGGGTCGAGCTGCGGAGGTGGCACGAGAACAGGGGGCCCCACAGAACCCGGCGAGGTGGCGGCTGGGCGACGGCGAGCCGAGGGCCAGCGAGCTGCGGCAGCGACGGCAATAGAGCCCGGGAAACCAACTGCACACGCGGCGAGGGCGGCGCCGAGGGAGACCGGCAGAGGAGCCGAGGCGGCAAGCGCACGAGAGAGCGTGGCAGCAGAGACGGTGCGATTCGACGGCACCACCGGGGAAGCCAGGTTGAGCCGCGGAGGCGGCGGGGGAGCTGAGGACCCCACGGAGCTAGGCGAGGTGGCGACTGCGCGACAGAGAGCCGAGGGCCGGCAAGCCGCAGCAGCGACAGCAGCGGGGCCCGGGCGACCAACCGCCCGTCAGGCGAATACGAGGACGGCGCCGAGGGCGACCAACAAACGAGAGGGGTCAGAGACCGCCGAGGTGGCGGTGGCATCGACGACGAAGGGCCCCGCAGCAACGCAGGGGTCGGCTACAGCAGAGACGGTGGCAGCGGGACCCGAGGGCCCCATGGCAAAGCAGGCGGCGATCACACTGGCATCAAGAACGGGGGCAGGAGCGGCGCCGGGAGCCGACTGGTCCGCGCTAAGCGTGAGTGAAGCAACCGGCGATAGACCGGGACCTGGCCGCGGCCAGGGGAACCTGGAAGGTTGTAGGACACTGAGGGAGCCGCCGCTCGAATCCAGGGACCCAACAAGGACGACCCAGCTGGAGGCGAAAGGCGGAGCCCAACCCCCAAGGGAGAAGCAGGGGAAGGGAGCCGAGCCGGAGCTGAGGCGGCGCTGTGCAGAGGCGAGCGAGGGAGACCCCTGGTTAGTAAACAACAAGGACTCCCTGAAGAAACAAGGGACCTGCTGGGAGCACAAGGGGAGGCTCTACGTTCCAGAAGCTTGCCGGGTGGATGTGCTCCGGAGAGGGCACACCGAGGACACTACGGGACACTGTGGGTTTGTTAGGACTTTCCACCTCCTGCGTGAACAGTTCTGGTGGCCGTCTCTCCGGAGGGATACGAGGGAGTACGTGGCCAGCTGCGAAGGAAGGGAAGGAGGGGAAGGAGAACCTTCGGGGACCCATCCTATAAGTGACTTAGCCAAGGAAAGGCACACCGTTATGGCAGATGGGGGCAACACCCTAGTAGCCCAATTAAGAGGGGGACTTGTCTTCAGGGGGGCGGTATGTCAGGTTCGGTCAGCACGGGGCTTCGGGGAAGCTCGTAGCCAGCGAACTCCACCGGCGGCAGCTAGCGAGGAAAAGAGGAACTGAAAGCGCCGCTAATTAACGGGCCACCTGCGCCCAGCCAAACAGGAAAACCGCAGCGGAAGCTTTTAACTATAAACTGATAACGGCGCGAGCCAACAATGAACGGGGCCGCAGGCAGCGAAACAAGATCGCGCGCAGCACAGAACCCGCGGGCTTGCACGTAACGGGGAGGGACCAACCCAAGCCGGGGGGGACTGCCCATCAAGGACAATGGACCCTGACCGAACCTGCCATCATGGACAATCAAGGGGGATTATTGGGGGGGCCTAATAGCCCACAGCCGCAACGCGATCACGAGGCGGGAAAAAGCGCGGGAAGGGGGGAATATAACAAGTGATGCAATTGTACCAAGCCAGTCCTGGCTTTGCTTGTGACTACTACGTTACGCATGAGTAAACCTTCTTTGTGAACCACACGTGTCACGAGAGTTTCTCTGTCGAACGGGGCAAATCTCACAGGAGGTACATAAAAGTGTTTGGAAGCCATTTTCATCTGGGACTTCAGGTTATTCATTCCAACACAAAACATCACAAGGCTTTATTGTAAATATGACATGCTCTTAGATAAGCTTTCCCCAGCCTGGTGCCATCCCTTTCAGTATCTCTGGGGAATTACAGTACTCATCACATACAGTATGGAGAGCATCCATTTGGGAAGTCTTATCTTATGCTATGGAGGATTTATGTGTTTTGCCTATCTAACTTAGAAGTTTCATTTGAAATTATGTTAATAGGCAGCAGAATGTAGTTTAAAAGAAGACTGATCTGTCACAATGGCAACAGTGTAAATATCTATCTGGTGCCAAAGCAGATCGTTTTTAAGAAAAGATATATCCTTCTACAACCTAACGTGCACAATGACATCATGATATATGTGATGTCACTTGTCCTTCCTGTTGACACCCACATTTCCGGTGGCATTTCTGATTATTCTTCAAGCCTATAAAAAAGGATGAGGAAGCTGTGCTCTACAGATTGTGTTGGGCTATTCAACAATTGGCTGAGTCTGTTGACAGCTGGAGTTCAGCAACTTCTGGAAGAACAAAGGGGCCTGATTCAGATGTACAAGTAGTAAGAATGGTGATACTCCCTGAGATTTCATTTTGTTTTTAATCATTTCTCACCTTCAGTGGTTCAGTACAACTAAATTTGTTTATAAAAGCAATAAATTGATGTGTGGGGGAGAGAACAAGAAGACAGGAAATATTTCCTACACTTAGTTATACCACATTCCCCCCCCCCACCCCAAAAGTATGGTAGGTTCTAAGTGGAATAGTTAGATTGGTGAAAATTGTCTCTCTGTCTCTTTCATTCTGCTAACATATATGAGTAAATCAGTGGCAATATACCTGGAAGCCCAATATGTTGCTTTGGGGCTTTTAAGGCGTATGTTTCAGGATGACATACTGGGGTGGGGGGTGCATGTGCGTGTTTGCGTGAATGAACTGTTGCAGGTTGAACTCAGGAGGGGTTTGGATGGGAGTGACAATGATGAATTGTTGTAATAGCAACCCTATATATGTACCAGTAGATCATGGAAGCTGTAATAAAGCTGTCAGTTTGAAACAAAATACTTTTAGGAAACTAATGAACACTAACATTTTGAATGCAGCAATTTTATGAAAGGAACCCATAATACACATTATTAAGAAAAAAGTGATGTGTCTGGTAATTCAAAATAAATGCAGTACAAGACAGTGCTTTTAATATAAATGGAACCTTATTATGCTGACATTTTAAAATGCTTTAATGATTAAAAAAAAAAGACTTATGTGCAGTGGTCAAAACATGTTGGCATATGAGCTGACTTTCAAAAAGCATTTCTATATTCCTGTTTCAGTATCCAGATTGGCTCCAAAGTACTCATCTGTGAAGCAGCCAAGGCTGTTTTTCAGGAAGGGGCAATAGGATAATTGCCCAAGGCCCCATTCATACAGCAGACCCTATCCAAAGTGTGGGTTAGTGTTTGAAATGAGCAGATGGAACAATACTCTTCATTCACGGCAGTAAAACAAATACATTAAAATAGAATCCCCAGCCTTCCTTAAATGCTTTCATTTTCCTCGCTCAATTCTCTTGAACATCATGTTCCTGAGCTGCTCAAATATTTAAAAGGCCCTGATGAGAGCAACATACTTAGCCAATATCCAGAATCATACTTCGAGATTAAGAAAACATAATTGCCGAGGTAGTTTCTCTATGATTTAAAAAAAAAAAAACTGGCTACAAATGAAGGATTTGGATTCAAAGAAAAATAGCTGTTGGATCCTTCTTAAATGCCAACAACTAATAAAAATATGTTTTAATAGTGAATAAGTACAATTGATAATACATTTAGGTGGTGATCTTGCATTGTCCTCAATGTGTATATGGCAAATCTCAGTCAGTGTTATATTCAGTCAGTGTCTGGAGAGTCTTTGGCATGAGAAGATAAGGAGAACCTTTCTGTTCATTGGTCTGCTTGGGGATCTGATCTCACAGTGCCTGACTATTTGAAGATCTCACTTTCCTTTCATGGTGCTTCCTTGACTGAAGAAGAAGAAGGCTTTATTATTTATTTGTACTCCCAGAAAGAGAGGAACTGGACATCATTTTGAGCCCTGCTTTGGGTAAGACACTTTAATAACCTCACATTCTTATTGTTTCCTCAATGGGGAGGACGGGTGAGCAGGCCACAGTAACACAGAAGAAAAGCAGTTGGGCTTTAGGGCTTAAAGATTGACTGGGACTTCTAAGGATGAGAAGAACTCAGTATGTGTCTGAGAATGCTAACTCTTGAGACACATGATTTGAAGAAAGAAATTTCAACAGCTATGAAAGGAAGGAGACAAATTCATACTCAAAACAGGTATCTAAATCACATCCTGAGATCACAGTCTACCACAAAAATATAGCTGTAATTCTTTTCCCTACTTGCATGTAATTCAGAGAGATACTTACTAGGTTTCTCTCCAGGCATTATAACCTCATTACATCAATGGGAAGAAACTGCACTTTCCCACTGAGCAGAAGTGCCCCAAGCAGTGACTCTAACTGGGCAGCTGGTGACAATAAAGAATCTGTAAGAAACTCTTCCTCCTCCTCCTCCTCCTCCTCCTCCTCCTCCTCCTCCTCCTCCTCCTCCTCCTTTTCCTATTCCATTTCAAGCTACTACTTTGAGTAAGAACTATAGTTAACTGCAGAAAAGAGAAGGGAAACAAAAGACTTTATGGCTGAACAGGAGAAAGAGAATACTGTAAAAATTATTGTTTCCCAAATTACTGTAGTTTGGTTCTTCTTTTACTTCATTGTTCTAACCATTATTGCTATTTCATTTAATTAACATAGGCAAAAATGTTGCACACAGTCCTAGATTCCACTGTGTTTAATGGAATTTACATAGCTAAACTCCATCCAGGATTACAGCCTTAAGTTTGGGGGGGGGGGGGGGGGAAACAGTACCAAAGGAAGGATATATAAGAAGCTACACTATATTTAGTTATATCCTTCTGTCATTGCTTAAATGGTAAATCAGAAGTCACGATCGGTATTGTCTGAAACAAAAATAACATCCTAGGTAAGATGTTCATTTTTAGCACAAGGATTCTTCCCAACAATGATAGTTGTACTTTCTCCCATCTTAGTATATCTTTCTTAATTTCATTCCATGTCTTAACATAATTATTCTGCAACAACATACAATTCATATTTGTCAAATCAACACCCAAATATTTTATCTTTCTTTCAATCTTAAAACCTGTCTTATTCATCAATTCTATTTGGTCTTGGATCTTTGTATTTTTTGTTAGCATAATTGTCTTTTGTTTATTAACCTTAAATCCAGCTAGTGCACCAAATTCCTTTAATTTTCTCATTAGCATTTCTATCCCTTTCAGAAGATCTTCTAGCACCAACACCAGATCCTCTGCAAAGGCTCTCTATATGTCTCTTTCTTGATTTGAACTCCCATTATCCCCTCACCTTGTCTTATATCTCTATTTAAAACTTCCAAGACCAAGATAAACAAAAGTGGGGATAGTAGACATCCTTGCCTTGTACCTTTTTGTATCTCACGTGGTTTTGTTAACTGTCCATTGACAATAATTTGTGCTTTCAGTGACATATGAATTGATTTAATGATGTTATAAAATTCTTATCAAAGTCCACATCTTCTAAAACTTTAAACAAGAAAGGCCGATTAAGATTATCAAAAGCTTTCTCTGCATCCAAAAAGATCAATGCCACTTGTTTTTCATTAAGGTGTTCTAGATATTCTATAATATCCTGTACTGTTCTAACATTATCTTTTAATTGTCTCTTAGGTAAAAATCTGCATTGATCTTCATGAACAAAGTCTTGTAAAATTATTTTTAGTCTATTTGCCAAGATAATTGCAAATAATTTGTAGCCATTATTTAGTAATGATATTGGTCTGTAATTTTTGGTTAGGTTTAAGTCCTGTCCCTCTTTGGGTATTAATGTACTATTAGCTTCTTTCCAAGATTGTGACATCGCATCTCATAGTAGAATAGAATTATTCACTGTATTTTGAAGCGACTGTAAAATTTCATCGTCAAAACATTTATAATAAGACTCTGGTAGGTCTGGCCTGGGTGCTTTTCCCAATTTAATCTTTTTTATAGCTTCCAAAAGTTCCATTATTGTTATAGGTCCATTCATTGTTTGTACATCTGTAAGTCATGGCAAGTTTTGCAATTTTAGATACTCATCTATTTTTCCCAGAGAAATGTCTTGACTTTTATACAAATTGGAATAATAGTGATTAAAAGCTTTTTGTACGGCCAAATTGTCTGTTAAGGTCATATTCCCCTCCTGAAGTTTCAATATCATCCTCTTTTCTTTCTCTTTCCTTATAGGCTAGCCACTTTCCTGGTTTGTTTGCAAATTCAGAATTCCTTTGTTTTACATAATTCATTTTGGTTTCCATTTCTCTTACTGTCAACATAGACAGTTGTTGCTGTAGTATTTTGATTTGATATAAAATATTTGTTTTAATCGGCAATGTCTTTAGTTCTTCTTTTCTCTTAATCTCCTGTAAAATAGCTTGTGTCTTTATTTGTGCTTTTTTTTTGTTCAATATTATATTGAATAAAATAATCTCTAATAAAAGCTTTGCTTGTATCCCAAACTGTTTTTAAATCCATGCCTTTATTTAGATTATTCTAAAAAAAAAAAAACCATTATTTTTTTCTTACAGTCTTTCACTATCCAATCTTTTTGTAATAACATATCATTTAATCTCCATCTGATGTTAGTAAGTTTCTTTTTAAAATTCCAAGTCACAGAATTATGATCAGAAAAATTTTTTGGTAAGATCTCAACTTTAGTTGTGTTGTTAACCATTTTTTTTGAAGGACATATCATATTTATTATTAAAAATGATCTATGACTTTCAGAAAAATAAGTGTATTCTCTAGAATTTTCCTCCTCCCCACTTTTTTTTTTTTTTTTTTGGTCTCCAGATATCCACTAATGTTAAATTATCTATCAGGTCAAAAAAAGTCTTTGGTAACCTACCTTGGGTAATTTTATTATCTTCTCAGATGTTCTATCTAGTTGTGGCGAAACCACACCATTCCAGTCTTCCATCAAATTCCAATTGTCATATGTAAAATGTATCAGTTGTTCTGTGAGTCTTTTATAAAAAACACTGCTTTATCTTCATTTGGAGCATAAAGTCCCAATAACAGAGGGGTTAAAGTCCCAATAACATAAAGTCCCAATAACAGTCCATATAGTTCAATTTCCACTCCTACAACCCTACCTTTTTGATCAGTCAGTATTGGTTGAAGTTTTTAATGGGGGTTAATATATAAAACAATTCTGTTAAGTTTTTTGGTCCTGCTGAAATAAATTATTTTCCTAAGTTTTTACATATTAAGTACTTTGTATCTCTATTTCTTACATGAGACTCTTGTAAACAAATTACATCGTTTCAATTATTTTTCAAATAATGGATTTTTTTTTTTTTTTTTGCATTTATGAGGGCAGTTAGCCTCATTAATATACCACGTTAGGCACTTATAATCCATTTTTAGGGAAATAATTAAGAGGAATCCGTACCAGTAGCGCCTAACTCCAAATCTTCTTTCTCTTTCTCTTCTCCCCATTGCAAATCTTGGTCTGTTTTCTCTGGGATTTCCATTTGGACCTCTTCCAAAACTCTTTTGAATTTCCCAAAAATTCTCTAGCCTTTTGAACAGTATTCAGTCGAAACCTTTTCTGTTGAAAAGTAAAAGTTACACCTTCCAGTTTCTCCCAATGAAATGGAATACTGCTTTAATACTTCGGTCAGGAAAGAGTAGAATTTACACAAAATTCTAATAGGAATTTCTTTCAAAATAATTATATCTACATTATCAATTTTCAATCTTGATTTAAAATGTTGTTGCAAAACTTGATCTCTTTATTATTCTTCCTAATAAAAATGCATTATGACATCTCTTGGTACATGTCTTATTGTAGCAAAACATGAATTAATCCAGTAGGCTTTGTCAATTTTCTCTCCTGTCTCTTCTTGTCCCCAATCTAAGAATTCCATCAACACTTGAGTCAACTTTCTTTTAATAATTTGGTGATTCCAGAATAGCTCTAAATCAGTTCTAAGACAGAACTCTTTCTCTCTCAATTCCAGCAATGCCAAGTTATCCATCCCTCCTTCAAATTCAAATTATCAGAAATGTACAAAGGGGTTTCAAATGTATGTTGGAAATGTGAACAACAAGAAGGGACTTTTTATCATCTTTAGTGGACATATAATAAGGCTAAAAAAAATTGGACCCAAATTCATATATTAATTAATAGGATTTTGAAGGGAAATACACAGTTAAAACCAGAGACTTTCCTTTTGGAACTGATGGATAAACAATTGGAAAAAGCTCATGGACCTTTGTTTTTATATAGGATAACTGCAGCTAGACTTTTATATGCTCAAAGGTGGAAAGACTTGATGTTACCTACAATGGAAGAATGGTTGGTGAAGCTGGAGTTAGCTGAGATGGCAAAATTGACAGCTTTGCTTAGAGAAAAAAAAAAACATTGACTAACTTTAATGCCAGCTGGAAGCCCCTTTTGAACTTTTTGCAGGACCAGGAAAAAAATGAATTTATGATATATGGATTTGATGATTAGTTAAAATAATAGGTTGTACAAAATATATATGTTAAGATGTAATTTTAGAGTAAGAGGTTATTGTATGATTTATCTCTATCTGCCGTATATGAAGTTGGAAGTCATTCTTTTTTGTAATTTTTCCTTTCTTTCCTTTTCTTTACTTTCCATCACTTTTGTATTCTTTCTTTATTTCTAACTCTCTTGTTCTCTAATTCTCTCTTTGATTATTAGTTCTTATTTCCTTTTACCTTTATGCTTTTTATAACTTAATAAAGTTCTTATAAAAAAAGCTACACTTTATTTACAGCAACATTGAAATATGGGATCTGCAATTATTGTAGTCACTTTTAACAAGGCTGTAGTCAGACATAGAAAGGAATGTTTTTATGTGGAGCTTTTCATAAACAAACACAAAATAATCCAGTGGAAGACAAATTGAAATGTTGAACCTTTAAATAAATGGATATGGTATGACAGGGAGAAATGACTAATTCTGAAAAGGTGATCTTCTTATTCACACTGATCATGATAAGTGTTACCAGGGTGCAGTCTTTTTATAAGAGCTGTTTTCACAATCTGTGCCTCATTATCATGTTCCAAATTTTGCAACTTTCCTTGTTAATTATAAATGTGTCCATCTCATAACGTACAAATATTTTTATGAATAATCTACAGTACCCAAACTGGCTTGGAATATTAACCAAGATGCGCAGCAGCCATAATTCCCTGAACCTTTCTAAAGATAGTGAGTTGTCACCTTTGGCAGACCATACAAGAGTCATAATCTCTTTGAACATCACAGCTAGTGTCTCTATTGTAATGGATATAATGTGACTGGCAGTCAATCTTTAGCCAACTACACACCAGAACCAACTGTTTTGACTTAGCATTTTATAAGGAATATGCCATAACATTTATTTGTTTGTTCATTTGTGGATCATGTGGCTGATATGAGCTATGTACAAAGGTCTAGAGCCAGACATGGTATAGTGGTTCAGATTCTGGACTTGAACTCCTAGGAAATTCATGTTCATGTCCTAGCTGACCAGAGGTCCACTGTGTAACTTTGGATCAATTATTCTATTACCCCTACCTAACTCACAGATTCATAGTGGAAATAACATGAGGGGCAACAGGCAGGCTATAAATAAATTACATTTTTTAAAAAAAGTGTCTGCTCTAGAATTATAGAGTAGGCCATTTGGGTCTTCAGATCCAACCTCTGTCAGTTCAGGAGCAGGAGTCTGGACATGGTTGCCTATATGGACTTTCAGTTAAGTTCAACTGTTGACCTTCTCTTATTTTTAAAAAGGTTTTCTCTCCTGTCCCCTAACATTTAAAGTCTGTATCTGCTTTGCTGCCAATAATTCAGGACTGACAATCTATGGATGCAGAATGACAATACTCATATCTTCCAACATAACTATTTTTCCAATTTCCATACAGTGTTGTGCACATTGTGTTGGTGTGCACATTGTGTTGTTGCTTAGGGGGAGGGGGATGACTATATTTCAAATGCATTTTAAAATGTATGTGCTTTATGTACATTTGAACTATTTTTTTTAAAAAAATCAGTTTCACTTAATATATGTATTTGCAGATACATTTATCTACAAATATACATTTGGACAAAATGCATACAATGAACAAACAACTATAAAATATCTGTACAAAGGTAATGCTAAACAAAATATTCTGTATTTTTTCCCTACTGATTTAATTTGACAAAAGAGAATTTAAATTAGATTATTTTTTCTCTCTCTCCCCCCAAAGAAGAACATTTCAGGATGGAATTGTTATACTTGTTTAGTTATGAGGTGGTCAGTATCTCTATGTAAATGTCTTAACTTTCATTGTGGAACCATAGCCTCCCATGTTTCCATAAAATGTCAAGGAAACAACTCCTTTTTCAGGAAAGGGGAATTCTACCTTTCAGAAAACATTGGATTTTTTTTTTCCTCCTGAAAAAATGCAGTCATATCCCTAATTGGTCCATTCACAAATTTGGTGGAGATGTTTGAAGGGCAATTTTTGTTCAGCTCTAGCAGAAACACATGTTTTAGCAGAAATGAGAAAGTGGGGGAAAGGAGAGAAATATGTTAAGAAAGGCATATCAATTCTTGTTAATAATTATAAGCATTTTTTTTTACACAAAACAGCCCACATTTTCCAAAGGACCATGGAACCAAAATAGAATGAATTTGTATTTCAAAATCTTTGACTGTAAGACACAGATAGAAAGATCAATGCATTCCAACTTCCAACTTCTTTCCTCAGACACATGGTCTGTTCTATAAGCTCCAGTTCTATAAACATATTTCTAGAGGTGGTCTCAGAAATCAATATGCTATTTCAATTAGTTAGTTTGAGAATGTCCTGTAAGTGGTAGAAAGAAAACTCAGAGCCGATTGCTTCATTACTTTTGTGGAAGTGTAACAGTGCAAGATGGACATTTTGTAATGACTTTGTGGATTTTTCAAATAAAACAAACCATATGCAAATAACTTTCCTACTAAATCTGATTTGAAAATGTCTTCTTAGAAGTTTAATTGGGAAACCAGACAATCAGAACAATGACATTTTAATATGTAGCATATTATAAATCAAGTTATGCAACCGACTCCATTCCTAACTCTTCCATTATGAGCAAGGGCTGTAAATTAATGAAAACCTTCTAAATAAATATACTGAATTGTCTTTTTGCTGGTTACCATTAAAATGAAAATCAAAACTATTAAAATTAACTTTTAAAGTAATGTATATATAGTTATTTAGAATACTGGACTATACTGGTCATCATATTTGCTAAAAAAAGGCAAATGATATACATGTTTGTTTAATTAGGAATCATTTGTTCAAATTAAAGTGCTTAACACTACATACATAAATATTACATTTGTGCTTTTTAAATATTGGCCTATTAGCAAAAAAGGAATTTTCATTTCTATCCATTTACTTTCTGCTACAATTTTCCGTAGCAAGGTTGGGCAACTGTAGCCCACAAGCATCATTTACCCTCAATCCCACATTTTGCAGTTCCCAGATCACTCTCATGAGATCCAATTTGGTGTAGTGGTTAAGACATCAGGCTAGAAACTGGGAGATCATGAATTCTAGTCCTGCCTTGGGCCAGTCACTCTCTCTGAGCCCTGATCAACATATCGGCTCCTGCAATCCTCTCTGGATAAAAGAAAGAGATGTGAGATTGCCCAAGCTCTTTCTCCTTATGATTGTTCCTTCTCCTCACAGAAGGACTGCAAGACAGTGATCTCAGGTGGCGAGTGGGGGGTGGGAGAATCAGGAGATGGGGAAATTCTCCATAATTGCTCAAGCCGCAAATGAAGCCTTTTTTAAAGGACACTAAGTTCATACTACATTGTTGCTAACTAAGTTGCTGCCTACCTTCTAATTGCCTATTAACTGCTTCAAAGAAGATAGATACCTGCAAAGTGACAAGGAAAAAGCTGGTGAATGCCTTAAATCTTTAAGATAAGAGTATGAAGATTTATTTTTATAAATTTTAAGAATTTAAAATAAACAGAAAAAAGCAAGCAAGGTTTTGGCTATAGAAAGTTTTTAAACGGATTCAGGGCTCAGAGAGCATTGGACATTGGACTTTGAATACTAAGACTCTGAAGTTACTCTTAAAGAATAATTGCATGTTTGTGGGAAAGAGAAATTGTTTTTGAGACTGAAGACATAATAAGATAAGCAATTTAAAATGGTGTTGAGAGATATCTTTGAGGAACTGCATTGGGATATTGAATCAATTATGTCAGCTATGTTGTGTTTTTCTAAGAACAGTTTGTTCTTAGAAGATGTTATAGAACAAAATATGCAGCAAAACTTACCCAAGGAAAACATGAATGAAAATCTGAATAAGAGCTTTTCATCAGACATAAAGAAAAACCTGGATGAGAACTTTAAAATTTAGAAGGAAATAAAAATGACAATCCTAGATAGCAGCTAGAGTAATTTCTCTCTTTTTTTGGAGTCACAACAGAGATTGTTTAAAGTATTGAAGAAAGTTCCAAAAAAGGTTAACTGCCATCTGAATGGATTGCAGAGGAAGATTGGTCTGTACAGGAATTAAATTAAAATAAAATAAAATCAGTTTATTCAACCAGGGATAAAATGGTACATGTTGTTATTCCGGCTGTTTCTTTTTGAATTTGCAAATGTCTCAGCTGACAAAAAATATATGATACACTGGATTTGCTTATACTTTATTAAGTGTTTAAGTTCTTTCCTTTATTGTTATTTTATGTATCTTAATTTCATAGTACTTATATTGGCTTTGTATTTAATTGTCTTTTTACTTAAAGTAAGGAAGTTTTATCTTGTTTTCTTTGAAGGAGGTACTATTTCTCTGTGCTATGCTACATTTCAGTGTTTTGTGGATTTGCTTATAGTTTAGGGCTGAGATATGGAATGTTTATCACAATGGGATAAGTTGTTATTTAGGAAAAATGTTGTGTATTGGAGTTTATTTTTTGTGAAGGAGAAAAGGTCTCTTTTTTGTTATGTTAAACTCTTTTATTGTGTTTATATTGGGATATTGGGACCATTTTATACCTTTTAAATGGGATTTTATTTTAGCTAAGAGTGGAGATGTGGAATGTTGAATTTGATCTATGTTAACTAATTCTAATATTTTAGAGTTCTGTTTGGACTGAGAATTGGATGGGAGAAGAGGTTATTTATTTGAGTTGCCTATTGTTAAGAGATGGGTTATGGAGCAAAGAGTTGTATATTGGCTAAATAAGAAGACATGAAGAGATTATGAAATTGTTTATACTTGTCATGATGAGGGTGGAAAATCACTTTTTTTAGGGGGGAGGGGTTTTGTTTGTTTTGTTTCATTTTCCTGCAACTTTTCTTCTTTTTCACTTGTATTCTTTTATTGTTCTACCTAAAACTCTTAATAAAATTATTAGAAAACCTGCTGATTTTTAGTGGCTTGATTTCCCTTTGGGGGGAGGACAGCCTAAAAGATACCAAACTAGTTAATTAAACAGCTTAACAGACACATTCTTTTTTCCAATTCAACTCTTCCTCCAGAAACAAAACAAGGACCATTTGTACTTGCTCACTGAATTTTTGGTTAGTTTAGTTTATTGATTAGTCAGTTGACCATCTGAAGGCACAATACAGCATCAGCTAACAGAACAAAATATATTCAGATTAATGCACCAACTTTATATATTATCCCAATCTGTTCTATAAAATGAACTTTCAGTTGAGCAGACTTGACTTAAAGTTGGCAGTTCTGCTGGCTACATATGTATTAGTGTCCTGCAGGAAGGAGGATGGCCTATTATTGAAGCCCCAGTAAGCTGTTCTATCAATTAATGGTTCTAAATACCTGGACTCTACTGGAGCATATATTTGTCGATTAAATAAGATATATGTGTTGTATGTCTTGCATGTTTGGAGCTCCACAGTTGGTGGAGTCACCTATATTTTTTACCACGAAATCTAGCAGTTTGAATCTTGCTTTAGTAAAGGCTGTTCTTTGGCACTGTGTCAAAGCCAACGTCAGATTTTTTTTTTCTATTTGAAATGTTGCTTTATTCTTCAACAACTGCTTTAAAAATCTAATGCTTGTAAGTGACTCTACAGTGGTACCTCAGGTTACAAACACCTCTGTTAACGAACGTTTCGGGTTACGACCAGCTCTGGCTGCAAAAATTTACCTCGGTTTGCGAACTCCACCTCGGGTTACGAACCGGATCCGTGGCCATTTTCCCTGCTGCCACGCGGTCGCAGCTTCCTGTGGGCGAGATCGCAGTAGCAAGGAGATGTTCGGTGAGGCTTGTGGTGTGTTTTGTGGCGTTTTGGAAGGTTTTTGGTGTGCTTGTCATAAGGTTCATGGGGAAATTTGCTTCGGGTTGCGACCAATTCAGGTTGCAACCAGAGTCATGGAACGGATTAAGTTCATAACCCGAGGTACCACTATATATCGGTTTGGACACTGATGTTCAAGACTTTCTTTTTAAAGATTTCCTTGGCCTGACGTCCCACTGAAATAAGGCAATGAACTCAGGCTGTGAAATAAATTTAATAAATTGGTTTATCCATATAGTGGGCTGAACCTAGCTGAATTCATATACCTAGCTGTTCTTCTAAGCATATTTTAGGTAACCCACCAGAGTCCATTAAGTCTAATTCTCCACCAATAGTCGAAAGCTTCAGTTGCGGAGTGGCTCTGCATGAGATAAGCACCTGTTTCAGCTCTAACTGTGGTGGTTGGCATATTCTTGTCAGTTTCCAAGAAACAGTTCTAGTTTTGTTCAAGTAAAGGGGACTTTAACAAGTCTCACAGTTTGTACCATAAGTCAACATTAAAAATATTTTCACCTTGTAAACATTTAGTATGTTTAGTATACCCATCAAAATACCTGGGTAATTATAACTAAGTAGTTTATTGTTTAAGCATATCCGTATGATTGCTGGAGACAATAAACTCATGCCTCAGAAACTACCAACAGACTATTACAACCACATAGCATCTCCATAGCACACAAACCAACTAAAGCCCTCCAAAACATCTTAAACAAACAAAAAGACCCAGCAGCCCAAGAAGAAAAACCAGGAGTCGTCTACAGTGTAAGAATTGTAACAACCACTATGTAGGACAGACAGGCAGAAGGCTAACAGAGCACATCCATGAAGACCAACTAGCAGTCAGAAGACACAATGAAAACTCCTTAATCTCACAACACATGGACAGACTTAACCATAGTTTCAGCTGAGAAACTGTTAGCATCTTAGACCAAGCAAAATCCAAAAATGCGAGAGCATTCCTAGAAGCTTGGTATTCAGACAAGGCAGCCATCAACAGGCACATAGAGATAAACAACATCCACACACTATCCAAAAGAGACAATAAAAAGGAAAACAAAAGACCAGCCATCATTACCCAGATAAGCAGAGACTAACCCTAACACCAAGATTATCACCAGACATACACTCAAGCAGTAAACAATACCCTAATCAGGGAACTACCAGAGGAAAAAATGAAACAAAACCCACACCCCCACCCACAGTGGCAGGGCAAACCACTGTGTATAAACAGAGAGCAAACCCCATTCCATTCTAGCACTGAAGATGTTACCTAGCCAGTTAATGAAATGTTTGCAAGGAAACAGCCAAGCTCAGAGAACCCCATGGACTCCACAGTTCAACCGAGCTACACATATTCACTTCTATTGGAACAAAAACACAACTACAACTACCACAACAACAGAGTGTGCTCCCTGACCAAACTTTGCCTATATCTGCTCTACTGCATGTTACTACCATGTCATTGCATTTTTCTCCCTGATTATTGTGTGTTTTTCCTGATTTTATTACATGGGTAATCTTTAATTCAGCAGTCAGAACATTTGTTAATTTTGGACTACACTTCCCTGCTCTTAGCCACTTGGCAGGATCTGATAGGAACTAAAGTCCAAAATAGCACAGTACTATATAGTTAGCCTGATATGGTGATGTGATAACGTCACTGAGGCAAATGAGATGAAGTCAGAGAGAGAATTTTAATCAAATTATTTCAGTCTAGTTTCTAGCAGTATTTACAATATGGTTGAAAGGGAAGTTTCTTGTTGACACTAGTAGAAAGAATAGGGGAAAAAAATGATCATATCCATGTTCCTCTCAGGTCTAAACAATTGGTAGCATCAGTACTAAAAGGGGGAAAAGAGTGGTAGAACCAAATTCAGTAACACACGCATACACACACACATGTATATACCTGTACAAAGACTTATGAAGCTAATAATTAAAACTACATATACAAGCCATGCTGATGACATGCAACCTGAGAGAATGCCGTATTATGCAGTTAAGGCCCCCTTGGCTGAAAATGCCAGAGAGTGGGCAATACAAATATAAAAACCATTTGTCTCACTAAAATTCTCTAGATCTGTTTTTAAATTCCCAAAAGATTCTCTAATTATCTGTAACAATGTCATTGTGACTGATTCATTGTCAACCATTGCAGCTCTAACTTTAAACATCTGATTAAACAGCTGCATATTCAGCAAGAGATAAGTAACATTATTCTTGTAGCCCTGAATGAGACCAATGTTTTAAAACAAGAGATTATTTCTGTTGCCTAGTTCCGTCATTCCTTATGCAAAAGAAAAATGCAGACAGTAGTTTAGATGACATCTATACTATAGATGGGATATAAATGTGTAACCAACTACATTCTGATACCAACAAAATTATCTCAGGACAAAGTCCAAGTCTTACCGATGTCACTGGAAGAGTTTAAGCATGTGCCAAAAGAAAAAAGAAAAAAAAAGAAAAAGAAGTCCTGTTTAATGTGCTTAAATAGCCTGGCAAAATCAATGGGACATAACAACAGAATCCTCAGCTTAAGTAGAATGAATACCCTAAGTTTGAAAGTCAAGTTCTGCTTCTTGGGTCCAGCCACAATAAAAAATCAGGGTTATAAAGGGCAATGGTAACTGTCAAAATATTGATTCTTCAAGCCAAATGCAATTTGACAGACTAATAGCTTGTTTGAGTTGCAATTGCATTCACAAGGACACCAAACCTATGTCAGGATCATAATTTATGAGAGCCTTTCATGAACTTTCCTCATAAAGTTAACATTCAGGAGAGGGCTTCAAAGCCTGAGGATTATTGCATTTTGAAAGGGAGAACAGCATGGAAGGAATAATTCCAGTGAATCATCTAGAAACAATGGTTAGAATACTTCAGCCTTATCAGTCACTTTGTAATTTTCCAGGCTAGATAAAAGAGAAATAGATGAAAACGTTTGTGGGTGTGGGTGCTCAGATTTGTGTGTATGCATTGTTATACAATGTTGCTGAATATCCACATTTTACAACATTTTTCCTTTCTGTAATACATTGTTGTATTATTTTAATGCATAACTCACATCTTTCTTTGCATTTCTGGTCCCAAATATTATTCTTGAATGCTTTTTAAAAACGTTTAAACGCTATAGTGTAAATCTGGAGAACTACCAGATTTCCATTTCACATTTCCACAGGTAACTGAGATACGGTTTGCAAAATTAGAGACTATCCCAAATATAGTTCCCTTTCTCCCATATAAATGGTTATTCTCCATTGTTGTGCAGAATAGTATCAGCATTTACAAAACCTGCAAACACACATCTCTTCCAAAAGGTTTTAAATGGTGAATTGACATTTGTATTAGTAGTATTCAGGCTCTTACTTTTTTGGGTTGTGGTTGTTCTTGCAGCTTCATTTTGTTTATCTCCCTTGAAAGATCACCTGAGCAGAAATGGGATATAAACTGAATGAATAAACAAATAATGCTAAACATTATGATATAGTGTTTGCAAGCAACAAATTAATGATCTTTAAATCTAGCTTTAAAGATATGACATGATACATATAATTACTTATTGCCAATTAAACAAGTTAGGATTGCAGCATCAAGTAACTACTTTCTGCTTCTTTTCTAAAAGTATCTGACACCATCTTTCATTCTAAAGGCATGGCAGACTGATATTTCGTCCCTTGTTTCACCTGTCAAAGTAGCACTTTTTCCTTCATCTCTAGCTTGTCATCTGTGCCAATCTTGCATGCAGCTTAGAAAAATTTGAACCATCCTGAACAATTATCTGGTGATGGATGGAATGGCTTCTGAAATGAATTGCTTTTATGGACTACCCCATTTTAGAAATAAAGAATTGAAAGAAACGCTTTGAACAATTACTTAAAAGCAAGCACTTCTTCATATAACCCACTTTTTCAATTTCTCTCAAGCTTAGTTCATGACATTTTACTGATAAACCCAATATATTTAAAGCACTAAGCTAAAATACCAGTTGGCACTGACAAATATATTGGATATGTTTTATGAAATTGGTCAACGCATACATTTTATAGATAATTTCTTAAATCACAGTTATGCTACTCTTGGCTTATATCAATAATATTACATTTTAAAATCATGATACACATATCTACATGTAGTAGATAAATACAGTTCCTATCCTATTCCTGAATGCCAAAGTTCAGACAATCTGTTTATGAAATAATACCTTCACTAATAGGTAACATCAACTCCCCCCCCCCCCCGATGTGTCTCTATTCTGAATAGAACACAGATTGGTTTTTAATCTGGAAACTTTGGCATAGATGAAAATGCTGAGGAAATTAAGTATGTTTCATGGCATTTTTACATAGTTATCAGCAGTAGTCAGAGGAGGAAGGTTTAAAAAGTCAGTTTAGTGGTTACAATTGTGTGATTGAAACCCCAGCCTTTGTACGTGGATGTCATATCAACACACAGTAAAAGTAGTAAGGCTTCAGTTATGCAATTGCCATTTTAACTGTTTTAAAACCCTTCCACTCATGGACAACTTGATTGTTTGTTTGTTTGTTGATTTGCATGGCCACCCAACTCACAGAATGTGGCTCTGAGCAGCATACAGCAATAAAAGCAAAATTACAGTGTCCCCAGTGATGAAAGCAGCCATAATCAGTAAGCACAACAAAACATGGGGCACACCAACTTATACTACATCTTCCAGGATGAGCTCATGTAACATCCTGGTCCCAACTCCCAAGGGAACAGTTAACCTTTTATTGTGGGTATTTTTAAATTTTAAATACATATACATACATGTTCAAGGAAGATTTAGGACATGATATTAGTGGACCATTAGGCTTGTAGGATCACAGATTGAAAGTGAGCAGCTTACACCAATAGGACCTCAGCTTCAACTGAAGCACAGTTGTTCTCCCAAATTACTTCTACTTATTTAATGAAAGTCACCCTAGGTATGTGATATAAATACATTCTTCTTCTGTAACTAGTCAGTCGGGAGTAAGGAGTTCCCTTTACAATGCACCTTGATCCTCAGGCTGTGTGTGTGGGATGGGGCGGCGGGGGGCGGGGGGGAGCCTGGATTCTTTAATGGTCTTTTTGCAGAGAACTCTGACAGCCAGGCCTGGATTGTACTGTATGTAGCCTGGTCCCACACCTCCTCAGATGGTAACTCTGCAGATGATATACCAATAAAATGATCACATAGATTTAAAATGTGCCAGACCTCCTAGCAGTTCCTAGCAGCTTCTTAATTCTCAGACAATACCAAAAATAGCATATCAGGAGTTTCCTGGTGTGATCCATCACAATCACTTTGTTGCTGTTTTTGGTTTCTTCTCAAGGAAAACACATGCTCAGACTTGGTTAACACAAACTTGTATTAATTTCTTTTCAGCCAGAAAGGATAAAGAGCTTTGTTTAAGGTTAGGAATAGTTCCTTTAGGCCTGCCAGTATTATATAAAATGGAGAATTGGACCTCTCCTTGTCATGTTTCTGGTGACAAGATAAAATGTCGTAGAGGTAGGCTGTTGTTTTGTTCCCTACTATGCAAAACGGAAAAGTGCCAAGGGAATGGCGAGTTGCTGAGGTGGTGACGTTGCTATTAATATCTGTTGCCCTCTTCTTGCCCTTTAATATTTTTTTTAAACTTGTGAACTCTTTTTTATATTATTGTTTTATTGTTTTTTATTGTATGCCAACCAGAGTCATGTTCTGTGAGATGGGTTGCTATATAAATAAGATGAATAAATACATAAATGTCCAACATTTTGTAATAAGCTTTGCGGTAAAAGGATGGAATTCCCTCTTCTTGAAGCCACCAATACAGATTGAGAGGTGTAATAGAACATGGGAATCTTCCCTTCCTCATTCAGAAAATGGAAGACTTTCAATGAGTAGCAATTTTATTTAATTATAGAACCAACCTACAGTTCAAGGCCGTCACAAAATGCAGTGTTCACAGAAACATTGTCTCTGCTGTTTAGGTTTCTATTTAAAATTCAAACAATTAAAGACTATAAATGAATATTTTAAGGAATAAAATATTCACGAAACATTCTGAGAAGGTACTACCCTCCATTACTTTAATAAATGTGGAAACTACCAATTTTGCACAGGAGACATTGTAAAGATATTCAAGACAGTAGAGATATAAGAAGTTTAATCTTTAATACTACTATATGATCTTTAACTTGACAAGATATATTATTATAGCCATTTTGAAAACAATATTCTTATGTCCTCTAGAATCTAGAACTACCAAGCCAATAGATGGCTTAGTCTAAGAATAAATGAAGTGAAAATGGGAAGAAATTTGGAAATGAATGGGTGGAGAGGAGGAGAGAGAGAGAGAATGTTGGATTTTTAGTTCGGTATTAGAATTTAGAATTTATGTCTGAACAACAACAAAAAAAACTAATAAAAGTATTCTCAGTTGCACTAATATGCCAAAACCTTCATTTTCCTCATTTGAGAGGCTGTGAGATATCATTTGCAACAAAAATGGTCCAATTTAAGGAATATTTTTAAATTAACAAGAAATGTCTTCCTAACCTAAGGACTGAACTTTATTTAGTGAGTTGAAAAAAAAGCTTGGATATTAAAGTAGGTTTATGTCACCACGCTATTTTGATTTTTGTTTTTGTTTTTTTTCCTTTTATAATACTAGATATTTAGATATTCAGAAAACAATCAAGGGGGAAAACAAACCAAAAAAAAAAAAGCAAGAAAGCAAAGAGGAAAGAGGAAAGAGGAAAGAGGAAAGAGATTTACAAGTAGCATAAGACTGAATAAAATATTCAAAGTTATATTAGGATAGTGCTGCATATTAAAGTGTCTTATATCAATTTAAAAATTCAGAACATTATTAAAATCTAGTCAATATTTAATTAACAATATAGTATACTATGAATCATAGATCAAAATGAAAAAATTACTCCTGGGGTTTACAACATCGCCATGAAATACAAAAGAATGATCCAATTTGATTATTGCATTTCCAACCAATTTTTTTTTTTTTGGAAAATTAATGATCTATTTAAAAGTAATATTCCAATGGGAAAATATCTTGCATCAGTTTTCTCCAATATTCCCCATAAATGTAATATTTGTCTTCCATTGATATTCACATTGTTTAAATTCTGCATCTATTTAATAATATGTCTTTGACATGATCAGTTTTTGACTATTTTACTAATAATATTTCACTAATAGTTTATAACCAAGACCCAACAAATGTTTGAATTTTGTGTTACAAGCTTTTCAAATTCAGTCAATTTTAATTGCTTTTCTAATTCATATATACTTATGCTGTTTATTTGGAGATATTGAAACCAATAAAATGTTTTTGACCAATCAGAAGACATGGTCTAAATAACACAAAATTATTTAGTTTTGAACATGTCTTACATTTAAGTTGTGAATGTATCTGTTTCCCGTTCATATCAATCAAAAATAAATTCATGTCAGTTTTGTGTATATCAAATCAAAATTTTATTTTATCCTGTTTTTTTTTAACCAATTTCTGATTTTTAAAATGAGTGAAATCTCTCATTTGTTTTTGTATGAAGTTTTCTTCAAATATACTTTCTGCATTTATTTTTCCTCTGTGGATTTTTGTGTAGTCTCCAAGAATACCTATTTCTATGTGCAATTTTTGAGATGAAGAACTATATCACAGAACTGGAAAAACTGCATTTGAAGGATAATGCAAGCATTCTGAGTGGCATATTAATTTGGGAAGAGCTAGATTGTTTGATTCATTTGAAATAGTCAGCATTGTCTGAAACATGCCAGGAAAATGGCATGCCTTTGTTTTAAGAAGCTGCGGAGAGTTGCTACATATATGCTTGTATGTGCTCTGAATCACCGTTTTCCTTTTCAGTCCAAAGTGATGCACAGTTCTGGTAGATAAGAAGTGATTTGCTTCTCACCTGCTGGCCTCACCATAAAGTAAAAGCATTATACCATATTAATACTGGCTGTAACAGCACTATTGTATGTTCTTTAATACATGATATTTACCTCAATTCTGCAAAGGGTATGATTGATATTTATGATGCCATCCTCCTAGCAAATGCTTGCAGACATTGCTGCTGTAGTCAAATGGCATCAGGAGCCTAGGCCTTGCAATGGAGACTTCAAACTTCAGGTTCATCCAGGCAGGTGATGAGAATGCTGCAATCTCTGAATATCCAGAAAACAGGAAGGCAGAAGGATACTTAGAAGCAGAGAAAACCATCTGATACCAGTAGGGCTATTTCAAAGCAACCTGGTGCTAGAAAGCAGGGTTTTTCAGTGCTAGCTGAATTCATGTAATGGTGGAGAACTTCCTCAATTTCAAGTCTTATCTCTCCAACAATAGACCAACCTTGTAGACATTGTACTTTGTATCAAGCCGTACCTGTTTTGAGCAGGTACTTCTTGCTGTATCTGCCTGTTGACATTATTATTATTTATTTATATCCCACTCTAAACAGTTCCTTGTGGCTTACAATGTATTCCATAATAGGGTTAAAATCAGGAAAAAAAATAATAAAATACAATAATACAGATGACCTCGTGCACTCCCTTTCAATCATACCCAAATGTTCTCCTGAGGATTCACGTATTCATGACTGTTCAAAAATATCCAAAGTAGGCCAATCCAAAGAAACTCAGATGCTTTTGTTCTTTTTTGACTCAGAGAGTGAATGCTGCCTTTGCCTGATGAACTTTGGTACGAATTATGTTCCCTTTGAACTTGTATAGTGTTTAGGACTATCTTTGCCCTGCAGTTACTAATTAACTGGATCCAGCTTGGAAGTGGGGAAAGAATTGATATGTAAGGACCACTTCCATGATAAATATATGTGTCCTATCCCATAATAATCCATCACAATGACAAACAGTTTAATACTTAGAAATAGACAACACTGTTGCTACTTCTCTAACTACTTCTGAAATGATGGGACTTTGAAAGTTTCTGTCTGAAGTTATTTAAACAAAATAATGAGAATCACAGTATGAATGTTGAAGAAATTGCTTGACTAATTCATTCAGAATCCATACATTCCTTAAAATCTTGACTTCTGAGACTATATGTGGATCATAAAGCAGTTATTTCTGGAGTGTCATTTAGTATTGACTTTATATGATACCACATAAAAGAAAGCATTTTGAATGATTCACAGTAGAGTTGGAGGGAAGTGATCTTTCAAAGTTCAACACCAAATTTGTAGAATTTGACAAATAATTGAGCAATTTCTCTATTTAACTGTGCCTGAGAAAGTATTTGACAGACGTCTGAGTGAAAGATTACAAAAGGTGGCAATGAGGAAAATTTGGGAAGTGCATTGGGCAGAGGGTGTGTGCGCCAGATTTTTGTCCTTTAAGAGTTAAATGACAAATGTATAAACACAAAAAATAAAGTTTATTTCATATCTGTTGATTTATAGAGATTGTTTGATGAAGTGAGTATGGTTGCAATATGGAATTGAAGATTGGTTGCTAAATGTGAATATTGTGATATATGGTGGCATTAAAACATGTGGAAAATGGAATGCTTGGTGAATGGTTCAACAGTAAACAGTGTATTAGAGAAGGATGTGTCATGCCTTCTTGGCTGTTTATTTATTTTGAAATAGATTGAACAATGAATGGTTTTAGTGACATAAGACGTCTGTTCTCCTTCTGGTAGAGGGTAATGGCATACCAGGACTGGAAGGTCCCACTACCACCACTAACTAGAAAATGGTAAAAAAAACATCACAACCTTTCATGGAGGTGGATGATTGAAGAAATTTCTACAAACAATTTCTAGCTAATAAGTCATAGTGATGATCACCAAACTAATACTGCACTGATGTAACAGAGGAACTAATAGAGTGAAGAGACAAAAAGATGGAAGGGAAGGAGGGAGGGAGGGAGGGAGGGAGGGAGGGAGGGAGGGAGGAACCCTCATCCACTGAAAATCCAATCCATTCCTACAGTAAGTAGTAAATAGTAAGTAGCTTCAACACCACCACAAACAGGATATAAATCATCATTCACTTTCCAATAGTTGTTCCTGAGTAATGCAATGTCCAGACATTACTTTTAACAGGGAAGCTTGTTTGGTGGTGCTAATGTATGTTGGTTTTCAGAGGATGGCATGTTGCTTGGTGAGACCTGAAGGATTTAGAAGAAATGCTAGATAGATTGTATGATGTAACAAAAGTTTTGGATCTGAAAATTAATCAAGGAGTATTGAATCAAAGACCTGGATAGTTGCATTTGACAAGGAAAATGGAAAAATAGTGATAGATAGATAGATAGATAGATAGATAGATAGATAGATAGATAGATAGATAGAAAAAAAACTAGAGCAAATAAAGGTTCAGAAATTTATTTAATTTGCTTGATTTTTTTCAGTATCAACATATAACTTCATTCCATTTGTACTAAAATGGATGGAGAAATTTTTAAAACATTTAAAGGCTGGTAGAAAGGTAGCGAGTAACAAATCATCTGCTGCAATGAATTAATACTTGTCAAAAGAAGCAAAAAATAGTTGTATATAGCACTGTACTTTTATCTATGTTAGTATATGCAAGTGACAGTTACAGTAGGTATGTCAGGACAAACTTATAAATTAGTTGAATGAAAGACTTATGAAATGCCTTTATTAAAACAAGAAGAGATAAGGTCAAGAATGAATGGGTGCTGATGAAGGTAAATTCAATACAAATGTATATGACCATTATGAAAGAAATATATCGAAGTGGTTTAATCTCATGGAGATATTGAATGACTGGATCACAAAACAAATACAAAAAGGAAGAGTGAACAGGTTGGGAGGAATTGCAGACTTAAAAATGTAGTTGGGAGATCTGATAATGCATTTTATTTTTCTAGCCTTAAAAAAGAGGGGATTTTGACTGTAGCCTTGAAATAAAGAAACAACTGTTACTTGGGAGAATTACCATGACAAATCCAGACAAAATATTAATGTGCAGAAGCATCCCAATGAAAATGAGGTATGTAGTTACAAAGCCAGAGTTTTCCAAGCTGTAACATCCCTAAGAAACATTGGAAACAACAACAACAACAACTTTGAATTGTGGTGATAGAGAAAGTTGTTGAGAATACCTTGGACTATAAGAAGAACAAATAATTTAATACTAGATAGTCAAATGATGCCTGACAGATCATGAATTTTCCAAAGTGACTGAACAACAAGAGCATATGAACTACTTTGTAACATCTTGCTGTATCACAATTTCTAGCATTCATGCATATGATATGAATGATAAAACCAATGAACAAACCCAGACCTAAACATTGCAATGCAGTTTATTTCCAAGAGTTATGATTACTGAAACTGTCATAGTGAATTTGCACACAATACATTGTTTAAAGTTACTGCTTATTCTCAACCCTTGCTTTCACTTTGCCACATAAAATAATGGGAAAAGAGAATATATCTATACTGTATGTATATCTACATCTATATCACACCAGTACTATATTGTTGACAATCTCAAAAAAACAAACAAACAAACAAAAAAACATCCAATATCCTTACCTGCCAATTTGGGGGCTCACAACAGTTTTGAAAGTGGCAAAGGGAAATTGAATGTGCTGTGTCAGGTTTAGCCCAAGGAACTCCAAGAGACAATGCAAAATCAGTTCAGCTATGTTTATTAGCTACAACCTCTAGCAAGAATCTTCCCAGACTGAAACCCCAGCTCCCAAGCCAGCCAGCCCCAACACCATTAATTCCTCAGGGAGGTGCCAGCCTCATCCTCTTGTAGTTCCCACACTCTTTCGGTGAACTAAGAAAACACTTATCTCCCTGAGCCTGGCCTTCATAATTCCATTCCATCACATCTGCTACATTAAGCACATGCTGTGGTACAGTATAAATAGCATAAAAACATCTACCGAGCATGCAGCAAATGTCATTAGGCATTGCAGAGAAATAATAAAGAATCTTAAAGAATATTATATGAAAGTTCTTGGAAACAAAGCAGACAAAATTAGGGTTGCCATTGAACAAGGCTCAAGAACCTTAGCTAACTGCATAGTTGGTGAAAATTTCCAGTATGTTTTCTATTTCTGGCTGGTAGGCAGATTGTATTTTGGAGGAGTGAAGAATATTTTTGCCCGTTTGTAGAGGAGGTTTTCACAATCATGGATTTAAAAGTCATAGGAAGTGTGTCTGACATTGGAGAGGGAGGTAGAAATTAAAAAAAAAAAAAAGAATTTATTTTGCTGAGTGGCTGGGCTTTCAGCAGTTACGTATTTAAAACGAGATACCTTGGCTACCTCCTTAAGTTTATGAACTATAACTGCAACTTTCAGATCCAGTCTGGCAAATTTTCTTATAAGTACATGAAAATCTTCTTCTAAAGTTACATGGAATAGATCCTTGTATTCTTTTATGAGACTTGGGCAAGAATGCAAGGATTGTGTTAATAATGTATCAAGTCTTACTAGAGATGGAGGACTGGGGAAACTGTGAGGTGGCATACATTAACATTTTTTTTTCCTGGCAAAGAATGACCAAGACCGTTGGGAGATTGTGAAAGTAGTCTCAAAATAAATAAATAATTACTATTTTTTAAATAAATATTTTAAAAAATGCTGCAATCAAAAGGCCACATAATTTCAATGTTCATGCACTGATTTATGTGATATTTTGGTTTCTTTAGCCTTTCTGCTATAATCAAAACTTACAAGCCTTTCATTCAAACTTCAGAATCTGAAATAAATCAAAAGGGACTATCCTAGTCTGGCCACTTTCAGAACTGCAAAGTCTTAGTGGTAAGCCAACCGTGTATTTGGAAGGTTTCCAGCTCATATTTCTAGGTGGGCCATCAACTTTGGCCTCAAAGTCCTGGACTGTTCTCAACATCTAATATTTAAAGGGGTACTGCCTTTATACATAATAGCTCAGATAACGTCATGCCTGGTCATTGATGGATATATTATTCATGAATCCTCAGCATGAAACATTCTTGGAACCCATAACCTGTGATCACATCCTGAAGGAAAGCACTATGGATAGTGCATTAGTGTCACACTGATTATGCCTGTTGTTCAAAGATATTCATCATACTAGAAAACTATGAATGTATTAAATGGAAGCATAAAACGGATCCCTAAATAGAACATCAAGGCCCTTATTTTATGACTCCTGATTCATGTAAAGAATCATACACCTTTGTGGGGTGGGGGTGGGGAAATAAGAGATCTGTGAATTTTTAGTTTGGAAAGAAGAAGTTGTACTATTGAAGTTAGCAAAATGATGTAGGGTTTGGTTTGGACTCTTACTATTTTTAACTTTTTTTTTCCAAGTTCAGGAATTAACTGGCTTTGGGATACAGAATTATCAGAAGGCTAGATAAACACAATATTATTTAATGTTTTCCAATTAAATATGGGACTTGTCCCCTTGAAAAATATACATACACTATACAGTAAGAGCAATATTTCCAAGCTGCACTGTAGATCAACATACAGTATCTGCTGTATATAGTCTTAATTTTCATCATTGGCAAAAACAGTAAGTGAAAAGGAACAGAAAAGAAAGTAGGAGTTCCAGCATTGCATTAAGAAGGCCAAGCTCAGAATGATTTCAGCGATGCTGAAGAATACACCATTTGATTTAGTGACTGTGTCAGCAGATTCATAGAACCATGGAAATGTAGAATTGGAACAGTCCACAAGGATCATCACTGTTAATATTTTCTACTAACAGGGACTGGAATATTTTCTTTCTACCTAATTATGTGTCCTCTCTGTTCTCATTTTTCTTTCTAAAATCTGCCAGAAATGTTTCAAAACAATTGTTAGCAATTAAAACAAAAACAAAAAAACAGCCATGGTCAGTATCAGTGTTGTACACAAATGCTATAGAGTGGGAGGAAGACACTTTTCTTACTATTATATCTATGAAATCAATAGTTTTCTAAGACTTTGTTATATGATCCAATGTTAAAAATAAGAGGATATAGAGGAGGAGGAAACAGGAGGATGAGATCCAGAGTGTATTTTTATCCTTTCAATTTTAACTGGAAGTAAGTTGACTCCAGAAGTCAATTACATTCTTTAGATACCTGATGTGTCTAGGATTTACAATTTTTTTAGTTGTTTGTTCTTCTGTGGTTAGCATAAAAAATCCCCAGGGACTTCACGATTGGTAAACTATAATGAAATGATGCCGAGTTACTAAACACCCATGTCGTGGAAACAAATTGACTTGCAAGATTAAACACCAGGAGATAGCTCAGAGTTGCAAATTTGCATGCTTAATATAAACACAATCCTAAACACAGCCTCATGAGCTTATCAGTGTTCCTTGAGTGTTAGTGAATAGTGAATGTTGATTGGATGCAAAATAAATAACTAGTATTAAAAAAAAAATGTTAAAGTGGTTTTGTCTTACAACCAGGATGAGTCATGATCAGATTGCAAAACAAATATTGAAAGAAGGGTGAATAAGTTGAAAGGAAGGGAAGGACCATGACAGTTATGGTAGGATGGAATTGATGAGATTCTATGAAAGAAAGAGACAAGAAGCTTAGATTACAAAAGGCAAAGTATAATCAGTTTATGGTTGCAAGAAGTAAGGATGGTTGTAAAGAGAGGAAAGTATGAAGTAATATAGTAAATGGTATTGGTTTAAATTAGAATTACAATGGTTGTTTGTTTGTTTGTTTGTTTTGGGGGGGTTGTTTGGTTCTTATGCCATTAATTTATTGTGGTTACTATTTCTCACTCTTTTACTACATTTTGCATAGTACGGCTGACTCCAAAATGAAAAGGGTTCAGTATGTAAGTATGCATGCAAAATTAGACATCTTTTTCAGAATTTTAATAAAAGCATAAGAAGCAACTTGTCTAACCTACAGTGATTCATCTGAAGATCTAAAGAAGAGGCACACAATGGGTTTCAGGCCATGTTGAATCTTTAGGTGAGGAACCACAAGATGCACTGCGAAAAGTATGAGGACTAGACAATGAAATGGAACAATCCAGATGTTAATAAAACTGCTGATTTAACAAAATACACTTGATATAATGGCAGTCTGTTGATTTCTTATTTCTCCCTCTTCAATCAAATTAAATGATGTGGCAACAAGTTTTTAAGGGTCCAAAAGACCTCACCACAAGTTTTGTAGAACCATAAGACAAGTATCTGAATTTATATAATGTCTGAACCTTAAGTCTCTGTAATCATGGTCAGGGACTTATATTTTGAAGAGTTCTGAATAATACAGCAGCCCTATGCAGGATATTGGTATCATATCAGCACTAAAAGACAAAAATGGACACAGAAGTGCATGGAGCTGCACCCCATTTTCTTCTCCTGTTAGGCTGTGACTTGGTTTTATAGAGGATAATAAAGGAACCTTCTCCCTGTGTGCATGTGAACACAAGGGGAAATATCAGCATGATGAAGAACTTCCAATTGTTTAAAGGCTTCTAGTCATATTCAGGTGAACACTGTAGAAGCTCCATCCTACTTGAAGTTTAAAACGTACATTTCCCTCCCTTTTTAGCCTTGAGATGATGGGTTTGAATGGCTATATTGATTTAGAAAAAGCCTTTTTTTTTTTTAATCTGCGCTCAGTCGTTACCGACTCTGCAGTGACTGCTTGGACGAGTCCCTGCAGTTTTCAAGGCAAGGTGTTTCAGAAGTGGTTTGCCAGTGCCTCCTTCCTAGAGCAGAGCCCAGCTGGCGAGCGCAGGAGGTGGGGTTTCCGTTGCTTCGCGCCCTTTTCGGGCGAGCGCGGTTTTTCGCGCTTACTGGCAACTGCTCCCGACTCCTTTTTTGCAAGGCGCCGCCAGCATTTTTCCTCCCACCGGAGTGAGAGTCCCCATTTATCTACTCACGTGAGTTTTCGAACTGTTGGGTTGACAGGAACTGGGGAGGAAACAGGAGCTCACCCTGCTAACGCGAAGGCTGGACTCGAACCGCTGAAGCGTCGACCATTTCTGGCCGGCAACTTTCAGCGTCATTAAGCCGCTGCGCCACCGCGTCCCCCTATGCAAGTACTATGCAAGTACAATTGATAGATACATAGCCTCTTTGTAAAGATTTCAGTGACTATAATTCAAACACACTTTTCCACTTCTACACTAGAGATGGAAACTATAACTGTTGATTCTTCCTAATTGCCAGTTCAGTAATATAGTGACAGACTTTCTTCACTGAAGGGTATCTCTTAGTATCTTATTCTTTTGGGAATTCTACATGGCATACATTGGTGAGGAATTCCTGCTGCAGAGATATGTTCATTTTAGCCTTTGCTGCTGTGTCTAATATGGCATCAATAGATTTCTGGAAAACATGATTTCTGTCTACTGCTTGTTTTCTACTAAATCTCAGGTAAGTATATTTTGGGAAACCTTTCATTAATTCATTAGAGTGACAAGCCACTGCTCCTTTCGGGCCAGCCATGTAACATAAAAACATTACACTGTCACACTGATGGAGCAAGGAATAGTCAGTGCCACTGAAGGTGGGGAAGTGAAGGGCAGCACAATAAATCTGAATTATTTTACAAAGGACACTATTTTTATAAGCCAGCTGATACATGTGATTCTGAAAGAATCAAGGAATGTTCAAGGAAAAGTCTGTTTATCATGTTCATTTTCTTTCATAGTACACAATATAGTTCAGAAAGTAAGACCCCTCACTTCATTGCATTTGCTATCTTTTATCTTCCTTTTTTTATGTTTTATTAATTTTATGTAATTCCTTTGATTGTTGTGAGCCATCCAGAGTCATTGAGATGTACAAGTTTAATAAATGTTGTTGTTGTTGTTGTTGGTCACACAGTCAACTGGATGTTTAGACTGGATTTGGCATTTTATCCACCTATCAAGTCCTCCCTAAGACCTGGGATAGGCAGATGTTGTTGTCTGATGGTATTAAAGGTATCATTGCAGGATATAAGCTGTTTCAAGTAAAGCTGTCTTTTGCAATTGTTGTTGTTGTTGTTGTTAGTATTATTATTATTATTATTATTATTATTATTATTATTATTATTATTTCCAGTTTACCATTGTGAGGCATCCTGTTTCAAGAGTTTGCTTTAACGAATTTTATGTTCCTAATCATCATCGTCTTATTATTATTATTACTATTATTTCCAATTTATGATTGTGAAGCATCCTGTTTCAAGAGCTTGCTTTGATGAATCTTGTTGATTGTTTCTAATCAACAGCTTGGCCTGTTTGAGAAGAAGACATTGTGTTGGAAAAGAGGCTTACAGCTTTCCTGGATCTCTTAAGAAAGAGGGCTTCTAAGGATATATTTCTTGGTATTTGCAAGACACACCTTCCAGAATTAGAAAATTAGCCTGCTAGACACTGAAGCATAATATGGGGAAGGAGGGGTGATTATGGCTGTCCCATATTTCTGGCATAGACCCTGAAACTTGTAACATGTTCCAACACTTAATTCTTAGATTAAACGTGGGAAACATCCTCTGAGGAAGGTTAATGTTTTCTGCTTATATTTGTTCAACTTGAACAAGTTGGTATTGGCAACAAACTTGGCTACTTTCTCATTTATCTCTGCTTCCTGAGCACAGTTTTAAAAATTGCATTATGATCTAACTGAATGATCAACTCCATTTTTTTGCCCGGGGGGGGGGGGGGAGAGAGAGAGAGAATCTATCTAGCTATCTAGCTAGCTATCTTTTGCATCCACCCAAAATAGTTAAATCTCTTTATATTTGATAGTGGACTTCATAAAAAGCACAATTTTATTTCAAGTATATTTTGTTAACCTAAAGCAGAATACAGTACATGGTAGTTGAACCATATGGTAGGAGGATAGTCAGACATGTGTAAACTGTGCTGTTTTGAAGATTATTTTTTTTTAAAAAAACCTCTTTGTTCTCTATCCATATTTCAGACATTATTATCTTAGAAGACTTAAATTGATTTGGTTGAAGACACCTATAAACCTGTTTATTCATGTATAAGCCTGTTAATCTTTTGAGATCGGCAAATTAGGCACTGTTGGGTGTTGAGCATGTAACAGAAGTTTATTTGGCAGGGACTCTTATATGGCATCATTTAACCTTTATCCAGACAATGGGAGGAAAATGTCTGGAGAGGTGGACAAATAAACAGCTAAAACTCAGTTTTCTCTCTGCCACAACTTCATGCTCTGCATCTTCCTAACCTTTCCCTGACTTTCATAAGGTCAACAGTTTTGTTGGGCTTCATGGCGCCCTCACCTATAAGTATGTTGTCCATTGCCCTGTACATAACTGTACTGAAGGGTTTGGAGGTGATTTTTAATTAATTAATTAATTAATTAATTAAATTTTCAACCACCCATCTCCCCCCAATGGGGAACTCTGGGCGATTCACAACACACATTAAAAACATAAAATATATAAATACATAAAACCTTAATTACAAACATTACTAAAAAGAAGAAGGAGAGACCAAGAGAGGATGAAAAATCTGAGGCTGAAGGCAGAAGGCCTCTATGGGGCTAGCCATCCCCATGCTTGAGGTATTCCCACCCCACCCCAGGCCAGGTGGCAGAACCAGGTCTTCAAAGCCTTACGGAAGGCCAGGAGTGTGGGGGCCAATCGCACCTCCGAGGGCAGGATGTTCCAAAGAGCAGGGGCTACCGCAGAGAAGGCCCACCTTCTGGACCCCGCCAGTCGAAGTTCTTTCACTGAACCGAAGCATGCCCTCTCTGTGTGATCGGGTGGGACGGGTTGAAATCATAGAGGAGAGGCGGTCCCTTAGATAACCTGGTCCCATGCCATGTAGGGCTTTAAAGGTGATAACCAGCACCTTGAATTGGACCCAGAAGCAAACTGGCACCCAATGCAGCTCGCGGAGCAGAGGCGTTACATGGGCTCTCCTTAGGGCTCCAACAATAGCCCACGCGGCTGCATTCTGGACCAGCTGTAGCTTCCGGATACTCTTCAAGGGTAGCCCCATGTAGAGCGCATTGCAGTAGTCTATCTGGGAGATAACAAGGGTGAGAGTGACTGTTCGAAGGGCATCCCGATCCAGGAAAGGGCATAACTGATGCACAACCCAAAGTTGTGCAAAGGCCCAAATAATATTCAGTGTAACATTTATTGTATATTTCTTTCAACTATTCTAAATCAATTTGATGGGAAACAAATTGGCTTCATTTTTTTTTTCCTCCCACAGAAGAAAACATGCTCAGTGAAATTCACATGGATTTGTATATGATTGTTGCACTGTCACTATGTGTGAGTGTCTTGTTCTTCATTGTACAATAAAGTTTTCAGTAGTCTGAAGTTTCATATGCTTCCTGTTAGTTTTCTTTACGTAATTCCTTTGCTATAAATGTATATGAATTCAGGTATGCTTAAACCATGTATTTAAAACAGATTTTTTCTCCCTAAGCAAACAGTCACCAGCCACCATTCTGATTCATTCTTTCATCACTGAAGGGCCTAATCACTTTTTTTTAAAATCTTACCTCTATTCTCTATTCGTATCTCATTTCCACTTACCCATTCATGTCACGTAGCAGAATTTTGCCATCATCCTCAACCCTGGATGCCATTAATTCATCTTTGGGCCCTTCACTGGACCACAACATACAACTTTCAATCCCTTATGGATTCCTACTTTTATAAGCACTTACAGCATCCAGTTCATACTTTCTGACATACAGTTTACCCCTTTCATTCATTATTAAACTGACATTTCCCTGAAACCATTTGTCAACTCTACTGTACAAGATCAGATCACATTCATTTAGATTGGTTTCATTCTTCTCCTATCTCTCAGTTTATCTACCATATAATAGAATATTCCTTTATTTCATTCACTAATTAATGCTCTTCACCATTTATTGCTCTTAAATTCCAAGTTGTAGTCTGCTTTATGTCAGGGAGCATCTATAGATATTAATCTCTGCTGCCCATCATGGCTTTGATTAATTGAGGATTTCACATAATGCTTTTTCAGTAAGAAAGTGATAGTATAGACCAGGTTACTAGCCTGTGACACATTTAGCATTTCATGCTTACAGTGGAAATAGTTACTATTGTAACTATAGTATAGTACTACTATACTACCTACTACAAAACTAGTGGGTTTTGGCATATTTTGGGCAACATGCATAATTAGAACCACTGTAAATTTTATGCCAAGCAGGTTTATGCTATTCTACACAAATTATAATCTATAATCTATAATCTAATCTTACAAACTAATATACTTTGCCTAAATCCCAGCAAATAGAAGTCCCCCCCCCAGATAATACATCATTCATTGTTTAAAGCTGGATTATTCATAACCAAGTAAGTACTGGCAGATTAAAAAAAAAAGATTTGACTACATTGGGAGAAATATCAGTGTGATGGGGAGCTATTTTAATTTGGTATTAAACAACAATATTTTCCAAAGAGAAACAAACTTTCAATAAATATTGTCCCTATATGAAAAGGAAACAGTTATTTATCAATAATAAAGACAAGGCATACATAAGTTGAATTAAAGTTAAATGTGGCGAATAATGATGCCAAGGCCCAAGATTATATCCATATATTACATATACTTGGAGGAACATGAAATATGATCAATAACAGGTGCAAAAACATTTTATCTCTAAATATTGGAAGGAAATAGAGATAAGATGAATCATAAACCTATTGAAGTGGCCCAGATAGTTACTCCAATGAATATGACTTTTTATATAGTAATTTTATTAAACATTATAATTGCAAAGATAAAAACTAAAACAAACTAAAAAACAGAAAAGAAAAAAAAAGAAAAAAATAGAAGGTGCAGAAAAGAAAAAATATAGAAAAATAGAAAAGAAAGAAAAAAAATAAGAATATAGTAAAGAAAAAGAAAAGCAATATATAAAGAAATGATTTCCCCCTTCATCACAACAAGCATAAACAATTTTAGTAACTTGTCACCTCCAATGAATATATCCATGTGCTTATATCTGATTTATCTGTCACCTCAATCCAAGTGGACTACTTCTGTCATTGCATAATGTCAGTATGCATTAGCTTGAGCAGCAAGTTTCTGGTGGCTTTAATAATTATTTTACTAATAATTTTACTCATCCCCCCTTGAGGCATCAAAGTTAGTAATGCTTATTCCATACCATGTGGCAAAGAATTATTGTTCATACTCAATAACTAGTGAGGAGAAACTTTTTATTTGGTGCCAGAATATCATACTATCAACAAACAAGTACTGCAGAATAATAGAATGGATGAGGCTGTTTAGGCCAGTACAGACATCTATGCTGAAGCATCCATGACAGATGGCTGTCCAGTCTCTTCTTGAAAACATCCATTGATGAGGAACGAACTGCCTAAGAGTATAAGCTAATTGGTTCTACTGGTGAATTGTTCTTACTGTTAGAAAGTTTGTCTTTCTGTAACTTAAGTCCATTATTCTAAGTCCTGCACTCTAGGATGTCAGAGAACAGCTCTGCCTTCTATGGGTGACCCCATTCAGCCAGCTGAAGAATGCTGTCCTGTGCCCAACTAGGTTATGTTTTGTTTTTCTTTTTAAAGCTAAATATACTATGGCCAAATCCAGCAGTATCTCCTGTAGGGATGTTGTTCTTTTCCTGAATCATTAAAATGTGGTGCCCAGAACCAGATGCTAGGCTTTGAAGTGAGATTTGATGACTCAGAATACAGCAGGACTTGGATAACATTCTTTATGATTTGTGAAATACTCAAATGGTATTGGTTCAGCCAAAATGCTGTTTGCCTTTCTCCAGCCATGCTTAGCTCACACTCAGTTTGTGACTAACTGTATTCCTAGATTCTTTTTTACAAGTACTAGTGCCAAGATAGGTATTCCTCATCTGTGCATTCCCCGCCCCCCCGAATGAAGGACTCTACATTAGCCTGCATAATATTTTCTCTCCAATCACAATTTTAGCCTAGGCAACGTGGTTCAAATGTGTGTCCTAGAGAGATCTAGAGATGTGTGGAATTGTGGCCAGCAATTTTGCTATATTTATCATTTCTGTTCCAAAATTCATCAGTTCTTTTGTTCCTCAAACCTTAGCAATGTTTGAGGAAAAGGATTTGGCTCTCCAAGGACAAAATTCTTCTGATGACTCCTTCAAGGAAATAGTTTGGTAGAATCAAGGTAATAGCTGGTTTGGCAATTAATCAGTTTCCCTTTAAAAAGTTTAACCCCTACCAGCTTTATTCCACAATTCTACTTTATTATGATATAGAATTATAGATATCAATAATTCTGTTGAGAAGTTTTAGAGTTCCTGCTATAATAAAATGCTTGTCTATTCAATCATCCTACACTTAGAACAAAATACTTTGTAATACTTAGGACTATCCAATGTATTTACATAATCAAAAGAAAACTTGTTATAGAACACACAAGATTTTTTTTTTTTTTCTGGAATTAAACTACTTTGCCCTCTTATCTCAGATCGCAAACTCTAACTGAAACATGCCCACTTTGAATCTCAAATCTTTAATTAAAATTTAATTAGGGATGAGTTACAAAAATCTAATATTTTTTAGGCAATTTAACTGTCTTTTGTGATCCTCTTTCTTCTTTGGGCCATTTTATCAGCAGACAGATCGGAAAGAAATAGTCTATTTAAAATTAATTATATGAAAAAATATGCATATGTAACTGTAACAATTCATCATCATTGGGATTAATAACCATTTGAACATGATTTTTTTTTTACTTAACCCACTTTGATATTTGCAAAGTGTTAGCCTATTTCTACACTTACATTTTTTAAAAAAGTTATAGCTATTATTATCTGTTACTGTTACTACCACTACCTCAATGAACAGAGAAGTAGGTAGCATTTAAATCAAATATTAAGATGCTTTCTGTTAAAATCCATTATTTAAATTCAGGATTTGGATCCAATATATTAACTGCTGACAAAGGTCCATCTGAAAAGTATGGTTAATAAAAATATACCCTTTATTTTTAATTTGAGCACATTATCTGGCCTGAATGAACACATGGATTATGCTAAATAATGCACAGCCTGATCTGGTTAATAAAAATGAACAAATATTGAGTTGTTCAGTCGTTAATTCGTGTCCAACTCTTCGTGACCCCATGAACCATATCGCGCCAGGCCTTCCTGTCCTTCACTGCCTCCCTGAGTTTGCTCAGCTTCATGCTCATTGCTTCAGTGATGCTATCTAACCATCTCATCCTCTGCTATCCTCTTCTCCTTTTGCCTTCAATCTATTGACTACTTTAAGTTATATTGGCTGATGTGCAATATGTTATTTGTACTCTGAATCCACTTAATAGCTGATATAGATTTTATTAACTGGGAAGTACTGGCTGCAATTCAGTCCTGGCAAGATGGAGCGGCTTTGAGTTTTTAGGCCATCTCAACCCAGAGATTCTTCATCTCCAACTCTTAACAGAGAAGTACTCCCCCAGACAGAGTTGGTGCACCATTTTGTTGTCCTCCTGGACTCACGGATCCTGCTTAAAGAACACGTGGAAACTATAGCTGGGCAGGTTTTGCACTGATCCATCTTATGTGCCAGTTGTCCCCATTCCTGAACCAGGAGGCCATGCTGACTAAACTCGTACTGTAGTCACTTACTGACTGAATTACTGCAATGCACTCTACATGGGATTGTTCTTGAAGAACACCCGGGAGCTTCAATTCAGAGAACGCCATGGCACCCAAGTTTTGAATGCACCAAGGTTTACCACGTTACACCGCTGTTGCACAAGTGGCAGTACATCAGGCGGGTTCTAAGGGGTGACTACTATCCTCCTTTCTTGGCCACCCAAAAAGAACAAGAATATCCCACCTTTAATTGTGAACTGTTTACAGCTTTTATTTACATCATTAGGAAACAACATGACCCACATAAAAAGCATACATGCTTTTAAAATATGTTCATTCTAATTACCTGGGGCAATGTCTCTAGTAGGTGGCTGTTTGCTACCAGTTTTCAATCCACTTCTCTTCTCTCCTTCTCATCCCAGCAGCTTTCTGTTCTTGGAATAGATATCTAAGCTGATATTCACAGGGGAACTTCTGGCTCTTCAAATCACTTGACTTGATAACAACCATTCTTCTGGTATTCCTTGCACAACACCTCCATCCTTTGTTCCCTCTGTTATTGCTCATGAGCAGTCTTTCTTCCTGCAGAGGGAAGGGGCTCTCTGCTAATTTCAAATGCTCTTTTCCTCCCTCTTTTCCTCTCTCTCTCTCTCTCTCTCTCTCTCTCTCTCTCTCTTTTTCTGTCTTCATTTCCTTGTCAAACCCAAAGTTATGGCCTTATATATCTTTCTGAGCTTACTTTCTCTCACTCTCACTCTGTCTCTGACACACAAGCACCCATTTATTTTCGGTCTCCCCAAATTGGATCCTTTCCTCCTTTTTCCCCAATCCTACTTCCTGATCTTTAGGCTGGAGCCTCAGCATATTTCTGAAGGAAATATTCCTATTTCTTCCCAAAATCTGTTCTTGTGTTTACATGTCTTCCCATTTTAGAAAATATGGTTTCCTATATCCTGCTATTCAGCTATTCGCTTTACAGCTTTAGCTTTTCCCAACTTTCCTGCAAAGCTTTTGGTTGTCTCTGTTAATAGTAAATTCACTAGGTAGGTTTAACTCTCATCCTTAGACCACATCTGCATCAAAGAATAATAAAAATGACCTCCCTTATAAGGATCCTATAAGGATGATAATAAACTTGTAAATGTAAAAAGGTCTTCACCCCAAACAGATAGATCTGTTCTGAAGGAAAGCATCAACCATATATTCTTATCTGCAGTGCTTATTAAAAATGGTTCCTTACCATCTCCCATTTTTTTGTAGGCTCTGAAAAGTAATATAAACAGATGATTTAGGGAGCCACTGTTAAGTTCAGCTTGACATTCAGCTTGATGGATCACAAACACATGTCTGTACTAAAAATTTAATAGATGAAATAACATGTCCCTTTTACATCTATCCACCTCCCTGCTGGTTGAAAGGCAGCTGAAACCAAATAGTTGTGCAATACTTTTGAAACATTGCTGAGCCTGAGAGCCAAGAAAGGGCTTTCCTGTCTGAAAGCAAAAGGAAACACTGGTGTGCCAGGAACACAGCCACAATGAGAATTGAACTCTCATTTGGAAACACCATAGCAAGTACAAGAATGTAACATCTCAGAAGGAAAATGATCAAGCAATACAATGGAGCATGGCACAGAAGTTTGCCTGGTTTACTTCTAAGGCTCTAATAGGGGAAAAATAATTGAAACTAGATCAGTTACCTAATTGAAATACATGCTGTAGATTTGTCTATGTCTGGGAATGCAGTAAAGCTGAAAAAATGGTAATGTCTAGAGCAGTCCAACTAGTTAATTTTGAGAAATTTAACAATTTCTACAGTGTAAAGAGCTTAATCAAATTAATGATTATCCAGGCATCCAATTTAAGAATAATGAAATGAAGTATTCATTCCACTTTAGAAAAGATTCTCTGGAGCTGTAACAAATGATGCATGGAATTCAGAAAGTCAGGACATTGTTACTTTCGCAGCCTGAGGATATCTTATCTTCACATTGCATTTTAATTTTATATTTTTCCTCTATATTTCATTACATTAAAAATGATCTAGCCAAGGTTAAGAAGTGTCAGGTCCTATTGATTATGACCAAAATGTTAATTATTACAATATTACTCATTCAAATGCTTGATGTTCAAAAGCTTTCTAGCAAAGTCTGGATTATGATATGAAAGCATGGTTGGTAAGTGACAAAGATTTTTCTCCCAATATTTGAAACATCAAAACAATGCTGAAAAAACAATGTAAGATCTTTATTTAAGTGTACTAAGGATCATATAGGCTAAATAATAGGGCTGGAGTGGTATCAAAATGTCATTTTGATGGCAAAAAGGGGACTTTAATGCACATTCGAGCCCACCTTTAGCCAATGAAAACATGCTGGATGATTCTGGGTCAGTCACTCTTGGTTCAACTTACCCCATGTTGTTATGGTAGTCAGTGATAAAGTGAAGGCAGATACCCTGTGAGTTCCTAGAGAAAAAGCAGGATATCACTATTGTTGTTGTTGTTGCTGCTGCTGCTGCTGTTGATATTTGATAATATGAGAAGGCAAGAACTTCAGGGACAGTTTGAATAAATCTTTGGATCTATAGGATAGGATGCTATAGTCCCATAACATGCTATAAAATGCTTGGAGTTGACATAGTTTATTTACCTCTAACTGGGAGAAATGGGAGAATATTAAAAGCAAATAAACAATCAAACACAAAACTGTAAAGAGTCAAAGAAAAGGATACTTACTGACCTTGTGCTGCTAGTATGAGATCAATAGGAAGTTGATCAAAATTCCCTGTTATCTGTGGGCATGCATGTAAATACATGTCTGTGCACGCAGACCCACAAATTGGCCTACCAATTTAAACATTGTATTGTAAGGAGGAAGGATTATTGCCTGAGATCCTTAAAAACTACAAAAGAAAGAAAAAGAAAGAAAGAAAGAAAGAAAGAAAGAAAGAAAGAAAGAAAGAAAGAAAGAAAGAAAGAAAGAAAGAAAAAGGAAGGAAGGAAGGAAGGAAGGAAGGAAGGAAGGAAGGAAGGAAGGAAGGAAGGAAGGAAAGAGAGAAAGAAAGAAAGAAAGAAAGAAAGAAAGAAAGAAAGAAAGAAAGAAAGAGAGAAAGAAAGAGAGAGAGAGAGAGAGAGACAGAGAGACAGAGACACAGAGAGAGAGACAGACAGACAGACAGACAGACAGAAAGAAAGAAAGAAAGAAAGAAAGAAAGAAAGAAAGAAAGAAAGAAAGAGGATAACCTGGTCCTTGAAGTAATTGTCACCAGCAACACTGAGAGCTTACTAGGAAGAAGAAAAGTGACCTTACATTATATTCATGCTAAGTGATTGTTATTCACAATGCTGAATATCCTCTTTAGTAGAACGTCAGGATATACATTTAATCAGTTAATCTGTGCAGTGAGCTAGGAATTTAAGAGATTGCCTTTTCTATGCATTTCTATCTCATCTGTGAAAGAGCACAAAAATAAAGGAAATGGTGAGGCAAGAGGAGGAAAAGGAAAGGGGATCAAGAGAGAATAGCTCTCTTTCTCTCTCTGCCTGTGTCTGTATGAATATCCATAAATATTTTGCACTCATTTTTTTTTTCCTGTAGCTCCTCCATTTTCCCCCTCATCTTACTATTCTTTTTTCCCCTCCAGCTCCCTCGCATTACAGTGGCTGTAGGTTTTTAGATATTGCTGAACTGCAGGACCCAAATTATTGAGGCAGCTATCAGAGATGCTAGGAATGGTATTTCAAACGCATCTGAAGGTTTTTAACTTCTGCATTAGAGGAGTTTACCCAATGAGGTGGGATGGTGGGAAAATGTGGCCTTGAGGGCTGAAAAGTTCTAACCTTATATTTGCAGGCTATTACTTTCTGGACTATAGTATACACCTAGCAGTATTCCCAGCTTCCTTATTAAGCTGAAGATGGGGAGAGATATTTTCACCAAAATGGCAATAAGAGAAATGAATCCATTATTCCCATCAGCAACAAGAATTCTTGTAGCGAAGTGAAATGGATCTGCCACTGAATGCCAGTAACAGCTGGAATTGCTGCCTTTAAATTAGAATCCAGCTGAGAGGGACACTTTCATTCCAGTTAGGAGACCAAAAAATGCTCTGTGTGGTGGATCAGTAGAAGCAAAAATTAGAGCATTTTAATGCCAGGCCCAGCAAACTAGGTTGTACATGGATGCCTTACAGCTATCACATCAGCCAAGTGCTCATCTGGCTTACATCCGATGGGATAATTTCATCAAAGTCAGCTCCTGTTCTGAAATAACTGCACTGTAACATTTTGGTTCCAAATAGGATAAAAGCTGGGAAGCCAAAGAGGCAGAGCACTGCTGTGTGTGTGTGTCATAGTCCACAGCCATATACTCACTAGCTCTTGCCATGTAAAATTGTAAAAAAAAAAAAAAAGACAAAGGACACAGTTATTGACAGAAGATTGATGTAAACAATTTCTGAATGATAACATTAACGGGCTTTCACAATTTGTGTTCCATATAGTGGGGCCAGCTGTGGAGTTGATGTACTCTTTTTAGGTTGTTTGTTTTTTGAATCACACGCCAATAGCAAAAACAGAGTGTTTATCAAGTCACTGAAAATCGACAACATATGGCAGGTTGGCAGCTTTTAGGCAGATAACAAATGAAAGAAGGTAGGTTTCAGAATCCATAATAGCCTAAGGGGCCAATAGGACAGCTCTGAGACTAAAATTCTACCTGGGTTCCATTGTTTCACTAATAATACTCAAAATCCATTACACAAAGTTACAGATCAATCCCCAAAAACAAGGAGTTTGTTATATATATATAATTTAAAAAATCTCTGCAAATTATGCTGATTATATTGTTTGTACTTTAGAACAATGATTTCTGCAGCCAACATTTATCTGATGAATCAAGTCAGAGTGAATAAGACTGTGACTTCGTCAGCTTAGTACATCTTATGTAATTGTCCAATAACTATTAATCAGCTTTAATTACCTCAAGAGATAAAAATTGGTACTACCTTGAGCTGTTTGGATTGCATAACGTATGATAGATGTTAAAGAAGAAAGAAACTATTATTATTCAAACAATAATAATTAGTGTGAAAGGAGAAAGTCAGCAAATAAGAAGGGCTTCTACAATTTATTGCATAAAATGTCAAATATTTGGCTATCTGCCTTTGGACACAAGTTATAGTTTTAGTTGTATGCAATGAGCCCTTGACCCTAGCGAATAAATGCATTCCTTTGAAAACACAGTGGCTATACTGGAGAAGCTTAGACACTCAGAGAGGTATGCAGACAAGACCTTCCAAGATGTAATACCTTCATTGCATTCTCAGGGTGACAGCTCCCTTGCTTTCAGCAAGATCGAGGGTCTTAGGAAGGAGGTAATCTTTTAGAGGTTTCTTTAGGAGAGACTCAATCCTTGGATAATGAACCCACATATTTTTATACTGAGGATACTCCTCCAGGACGGCAGAGGGTTTTGGGCTGTGGGAGATTTCATCGTTAGGACGGGGGAAAAAAAAAAAAGGAAAAGAAGATGGATTCATAGTGGGCATATACATTGTGTGAGAGATAACCTACCTGGTACAAAGAATGGCTATTGGTGCATAACACAATCCAAAAGTGGCAGAACAACACTTAAACACTGACCTCTGAAGGAATGCTGAGAGGTGCTGGAGGCTGGAGGGTTTGGAAGGATACAGATGCTTCCAAAAATATCATAAAAGATAAGGCCAACATTCTAAATGATTTAATAGATGGACATAATAGGAAATGGCAAGGCAAGGCTAGGTCCGTCAAATGGCTCCCACCAACATTTGAAAAATGATGTGGTTAGTAGGTGCCTCTATATCAGTGCTGGTGGCCTTCTGGAGGCCATAAAGTCTCCTCCCAGGCCTTGAACTAAGGTGGCTGGAGCTAGTAAGTAGGGGGAGGGGAGAGAGGGAGAAAGATGAAACATTCTTGCAACATTGCAACCCAAAGTGCATTTTACATACTTGGTGTGATGTTACAGTGCATGAATGAGAGTGTGGAACTTGTGTGGGCTTTTTTGATTTTTATTTTTGGTCTTTTTGTCTTTTTGCCAGCATTGTGGTTAGGAATGGATGTCTATGACTGGGCAAATGGTCAATCAGATGGAAAATGCACTTCAATTTAAGGAAGTGTAAAGTGCACAATGGACCAAAGGAACCTAACTTTATGCCGTATATATTCTGAAGTGTCTGAGTTGCTTGTAATCAATCAGTAAAAAAAAAGATCTTGGGGTCAATACCTCAAGGAATATGGTGACTCAGTGTGCAGCCGCTGGAAAAAGACAGATTCCATGCTAGGGATGTGACTGAAGAGGAACCATGATTGATGTGTATAAAATCATACATGGCATGGAAAAAAAATAGACAGAAGCTTTTCTCCATCTGTCATAGCAGTAGTTCTGGGGTTAAGGTGGGGAGGTAGGGTGTCATCCAATGAGACTGGCAGAAGTTTAAAACTGACTAAAGAAAGAACCTGTTTGCACTTTATCCATTGGAATTCTGTATCACCTGTCACTAACTTAGGTGGCTTGAAAAAGGGATTAAATAAATTTGTCAAGGTACTGTGGAAGGATGACCTGCTCTGAAACAACAAAAGTAGTACATGCAACTGTCAAGTTCAATATTTTTTTTCTCTCTGAGAGTCCGACTGTCAGCTGCCCAGCTTAGACACATGGGCGCTTGCAGAGAAAAGGAAAAGAGAGAGAGAAAGAGGGGGAGGGGGAGGGGGAGGGAGTTAAAAACTCCTTAGAAGCACCTGCAAGCTGACACGCAGGATTCAAAAGAGAGAAGCGTAAAAGAAACCAGCACAGGTAGACAGCAGGAGGGGGTTTTCTTCTAGGTTTGTCAGGCAATACTGCTGGAATGGACAAGGTGTAGGGGAGAGGAGGCAATGGCTGGGAGAGCAAGAAACCAAAGGATCCACAGCCAGGGAGAAGACCCAGGAAGGTGCTGGAGACAGCTGAAGTTAAGGAAGAATCTGCAGAAAGAAGACACAGTCCCGGGTGGTGGCAGAGTGAACTCCATGTGGTTCAGGTGCTGGTGAACTGGGCAAGAGAGTATTATGGAGAACAGCTGCTAGCTTTCCTAAGCCTGTGGGTAAGTAAGCATGGGAGGATGGAGAAACCAACAGCGAAGCATTTCTGTGTTATAAGCAAAGCAGTAGAAATTTAAGTCATTTAGTTAAGTTCTAAGTATTAAGTTAAATTATGTATTTGAATACATATTTGTGCTAGGTCACTACAAATAGATATACACATAAATAACTTATGTACATATACTTTGCCCTATGCTTATCTAATAATAAAGAGCACTGTCCCATCCATTCCCATCCTCCAACAGGTATTTCTATTAATAGGTATTGGTCTTGAAGTTTTAATATTACCTCTGGGTTTGAAGCAACAGGCATCCACATATCAGTTGCAGGGAAGGGTATGTCTCCCTTTTCCATAGTAACCTCGGAAGCATCTGATTGCTTACTATGAAAAACAAAAGGCTGGACTAAGGTGGTCCTTGGCCTAATCCAGTTTATGTCCTTATGCTTTGTGCTTAGAATCTACACTTTTTAAAATTGAAATATTCATATATAGATAGGGAAATTTTGTTACTTACATTTTTGCTAAATAGATTATTTAGCCCCCAAAATTTGTTAAATAACGTAAGTACAGATAAATTAAATATCACAGCCAGATCCAAGCAATAAGATTAATTAAGCTTTATATTGCCTATCAATTCAAATTTTATTAATATAATGAACTGTATCAACTCATTTCCTCTTTTATCCTATTGACTGCTAAGAATAGGTATGAAAAATAGGAATGAGGATAGCAAGCAAGGGACTCCCTCTATTCTTCTCTTTAACTCTGGTCTCCCCTCCCTTGTTTTGAAGACACTTATGCTCTCTCTTTCATCCTGTTTCATACATGAAGAACTGAATACTTCCTCTGATGTTTTCCCTTCCCCACTATGGAAGAAGAAAGTTTAGCAGGCTTTCTTTTGTGGCAGGGAAACATTTTTTTTTTTTTAATTCCACTTGTCCTTTTGGACTTGAAGCAACTGTCGTTCTAAATCAGAGTTTCTCAACTTTTTTTTTTTTTTAAGCATGGTTACTCTTTTGGTAAAAGCCATATGCTGAACACTCCAGGTGATCACATAATTCTTAAAAAGTACATAGAGTCCATGGACTATAATAGAGGACCTTCCTATTCTTCAAAAGAATTATTGGTTCTAAGAGTATACATTTGCATTATTGCCAAGTTCAAAAGAATAATTAAGTCAGGTGAACAAACTAAGGAAGCTTTGGGCTTGTGTTTATGAGCGGCAGTATCTAATACTACATAAGAAGGTATTCTGAGGGAGATTCCAAAAGTAGTTTGCAGTAAATATTGGGGTGGGGGAGGAAAGGGTTAATGATTGATTAAAGAAGAAGGCAGTGTTTATACCCTTTGGGCACACTTGAAACAACTGATTTTGATCATAGATGAAACTTTTGGTTATAAATGAATTTTAAAACAATCAGTCATCCAAATATTTGTTACATTTTACAAATATATAAATATACCTAATTTCTAAATAGGCCCACAGGTTCTATATGCAAAGGGCCTCTGACCATATGTGGCCATTCTGATATTAAATGTGAGCTGGAACAAGACTCCTCCTCCTCCTCCTCCTCCTCCTCCTCCTCCTCCTCCTCCTCCTCCTCCTCCTCCTCCTCCTCCTCCTCCTCCTCTTCTTCTTCTTCTTCTTCTTCTTCTTCTTCTTCTTCTTCTTCTTCTTCTTCTTCTTCTTCTTCTTCTTCTTCTTCTTCTTCTTCTTCTTCTTCTTCTTCTTCTTTCCTCATAGTTTCTGCTCAGTAAAACATCTAGTTAGCCTGTAAGAAAAAGGAGTTGTATATTCATATAAACAAAACTGTTTACACCCATGAAACTCAATTCATCTTTAAAGCCACAATCTGAAAATATGAACGCTGAAAGAGTGTACATAATATTTGGTTAGTCATTTGAATTATATCCTGTCTTTTATTATATAGATATCATGAAGCAGTGCTCAGATTTGATCTATTCATTCAACCCAGTGAGAAACTGGAAGGGGCTCCTGGGAATAAAGCAATTCCTGGAGCTTTCATCTCAATCCAAGGTCAAAGGAGATGAGAGAGGAATTCAGTTTCAGAGCCTCTTGATTGCCTCTCAACATCAGAACAAAGAAGGAAGGTGGTAGGTGCGAGTTTTTAAAATGTAAGTTATCCATGCTAATGACTGTTGTTTCTGGTGAAACTGGTTTATCTACTTCAGGAAAAGCAGTAGCTTTTCTCCAATAGAAGAAGGAGGAAGAAGACATTTTCTTATCAACATTATCATATTGATTTATTCCTTCGTATTTATTCAATCTTTACAGTAGCAGCTTCTTTCCTCTTCCAGATGGAGTACCCAGTAAGGGCTCTTCCAGATGAGTATGCACAAATGGTGAACTTCTGTATTTTTTGGCAAATAGAGAACTTCGTTGTCAAGCAACAAGTCTCCCCACAAAAGTGGGAGTGGTGTGCTGCCTTGTCTTGCACAGGTAGTCTGCATGGCCATTTGAGTGGAAACTTTGCTTCCCTATCTCCCAGCGACTTGCAGTCCGTGTTAATAGCAAAGACATATTCGTGCTTATCTGTTGTCTAGGGAGGGTCCTGGTTCTCTGTGAGTCTTGTAGATTCCTAAAAAAAGCGAAGCTGTTCATTCCTATAGCATCCCAATTAACTTGAATGGTCAGATCAACCTATTCAGCCCTGTTTCTTTTAATAGTTCAATCCAAAGACTTAGAAAGACTGGTCATCTGGAAGTGTACAGTAATAATATGTCCAGTAAAATAATACTCTTGCACTAGGGCAGGGACCACCAGTCTGACTGCCTTTGGAATCTTATGACCCAAGCCTGTGAATTAAAAATGAATACCTACCCTGCTCCCCACAAAACTGGCAAATATGTGAAACTTTAATGTTCTTGTATGAGATCATGCCAGATTTCAAGCAAGAACATTCAAATTTCACAGACACTGTCTTCTGAAATGGCAGGAATGAAATAGCCAAACATTTCCCACAAGGTTAGGAGTGGTGACAGATAAATTGGAGAGCCATCTTTTTATCTGCCAGGTCTCCAATCTCATAGACCAGTTCTACAGGACTGGAGACCTGGTAGATAAAGTATAAACTCCCCCCTCCTGTCATCTCTCCTAGCCCTGGCAGCTGATTCCAGGCTGAGGCAGGTAAGGCAGGGAGAACTGGTTCTTTGCTAGCCAGGTTAATCCCATAAATATGTTTCCTCTTTATACTGCTGCCTCCCAATTGCTAGACCATGTGAAAAGCTTGGCAAGATAACTTTTGACACATGGCATTAACCTGCCAGCCTAGCCATCTATCAAAACTCACCTCCATCCTAGCCATAGCTCCATCCCAAAGATACACTGGCAGATGTTTATCCAGAAGCTGGTGATGTTTGTTGGGACAGAAAATCACAAAGTCTAGGGAACCAAAAATCCTTTCCCCTAACTTGCTCTGTACATTTGATGGTTTACTTTCTGTGGTAGGATAAGGATTGGCAGAAACAACAACAATTGTTATGCCACCATAGTTTTTTTTTTCTGAATGAAGGACTGGTGGATAGCACATTGGCCTATGAGAAAAAGCCCTATGACTGATTATCCAAATTGATCTGAAAACATATATGAGTTATTCTTCTTTTTCTTCTGAGATCTGCCTCATGGAAACAATTGCCTGGGAACAAGTAATTATGACTGCAAGAATTACTGAGCCAGTCCCATAATTTTCTCTATGTAGTCACAAATGAGTACAAGTTGGTGTAAAGAATGATGACACGCCTTTAAATGACTTACTTGGATTCCATAATCTCTTTCCCTTAGAAATCTACATTCCCTTTTTATACATGTGTCATGACTGGCAGAAATATCCATGGTTTTCAGTCCCATTCCAGGAGAAGAAATACATACCCATCATATAGAAAAGTTGAAAAGTTTATTTCATTGCACTTGCCAAGAACAATTGAAAATAAATGTATTTTCACCCTATAAATAAATGATCTTAAAAGATATGCCATATTGAAATCAGTAAAACAAGAATTGAAATGTTCAATACATTATTTATTTGAATATCTTTGTTTCTTTTTAAATTAAAAAAAAAGTTTTATTTTGGTCTGGGAGATAAAATGGGATAGGATGTGAAAAAAAGGGCTAGAGAAATAGGAATCAAAAGCAGCAGTTTGATAGATCATTATTCTTAATATCACATAGGTTGTCTTAACAGCTAATACAATCCAGTGATTGCTTTACTGAAACCAGTGTAAGTGCATCATTTATATCTAGGTTTTGTCCAACATCACCAAATTTAATTTTAGTTTCTTTCTGAAATTATATGCTTCCATAATTAGAACGCCTCACATTTATTTTATAGATTTCATCAGGGAATTACTGTTTAGGACTACTTTTGTTGCTGTGTGTGTGTGTGTGTGTGTGTGTGTGTTTGTTGTTGATTTTAAATATATATATATATATATATATATATATATTTAAAAAAGATAAGAACTAATGCAAACTAATATAAAGTGAGAAAAAGAAAAGAAAAAGAAAGAAAGAAATCAAAGAGAAAGCTAAAAGTGCAAGAAACGGGAAAAAAGCAAAAGAAAAAATAGAAAAGACAGGAAAAAAGATACAAAGAAGTGGCTTCTGATCATCTTTGCAGCAGTTATAAGTACAATTATAAATTTACCTCTTACTCTATGGTTACAACGTAACTCTTTTCTTTCTATAATCTATCCTGTCTAATCATCTAAACCATAAATTTTCATTTTTTTCTGTTTTACACAAAAAGTCCATAAGGGGTTTCTGATCAAAAAAGTCAATTTAGCCATCTCAGCAAGTTCCATCATCTTCACCAACCATTCCTCCATTGTGAGTAATGCCAAATCTTTCCATCTTTGTGCATACAATAATCTTGCTGCAGTTATCATATACAAAAACAATGTTCCATGACTTTTTCCAACTGTTTGTCCATCAAGCCCCAAAGAAAAACTCTGGTCTCAAGTGTACATTAATCTTTAAAATCCTCTGAATCAGTGTGCACATTTGAATACAACATTTTCTAGCTTTTTCACACATCCACCAAACATGATAAAATGTCCCTTCTTGTTCACATTTCCAACATAAATTTGAAGTGCTTTATACATTCTAGACAATTTCTCTGGTGACATATACTAACAGTACATCATTTTATAAACGTTCTCCTTAAGATTATAAAATTTCAATCCTTTCAACCACGTATTTTTCCACTGTTCCATCTGTATATTATAACCCAAAATTTTAGCCCATTTTATCATACATTCTTTCACTTCTGTTCTTCTTCTGTTCAGATTTTCAATAACAATTTATGCATTTTAGCAATTACATGTTCATAATTTGTACACAATTCTATTTCAAACTCAGACTTACAGTGTTCAAAACCATAAACTCTTTTGTCTACTTTAAATCTTTCTAATAACTGTAGATAAATAAACTATGGACAACTATATCCCTCTGCCACCAGTTCTCTTGATTTTATTCTACATTCCTGTTGACAAAATTCTAATTTTTCATGATAAATTAGCCATTTGTGTTTGCCCATTATTTCTTGTCTATAAAATGCTTCTTGTGGTGAAATCCCCAAAGGTGTTTTTAGGCACAACCTGGGTTTGTATCTATTTCATATTTTCAATATGGCATGTCTATCATCATCATCATCATCATCATCATCATCATCATCATCATCATCATCATCATCATTATTATTATTATTATTATTATTATTATTATTATTATTATTATTATTTATTGGATTTCTCTCCCACCAATCTCCCCTACAATAGTGTATAATAATGATTTTTAAAATGCATATTAGCCTTGACTTTGTTATACCACAAATATCTATGCTACCCAAATCTCAGGTCATGTCCTTCAAACTCCAAGAGCCTTCTATTTCTCAGCAGCACCCACTTCTTCATCCAAACCAAACAGCAAGCTGCAAAACACAATTTCAAATCAGGTGGATCCAATCCTCCTCTTTCCTTTGCATCTTGTAACACCTTATATTTAATTCATGGTTTTTTCCCCTGCCACACAAATTTAGATATACCTTTCTGCCACTGTTTAAATGGTGTGTTAGTTGTCAAAACAAGCATTGTCTGAAAGAAAAACATCATTCTAGGCAAGACATTCGTTTTTATCACAGAAATTCTCCCCAGCAATGACAGTTGTAGTTTCTCCCAACTTCACATGTCTTCTTTTAACTTCATTCCATGTCTTAACATAATTATTTGGAAATAACATACAGTTCATATTTGTCATAGTGATACCAAGATCTACCTTCTCAATCTTAAAACCCATTTTATTCATCAATACTTTTTAATGTTCTATTTTCATATTTTTTGTTAACATTTTCTTCTGTTTTTTATCTTGAAACCTGCTAATACACCAAAGTCTTTCAATTTGCCCATTAATATTTCAATTCCATTTAAAGGATATTCCAAAACCAGCACCAAGTCATCTGTAAAAGCTCTTAACTTATATGTTTCTTTTTTAATCTTTACTCCACAATCCTTCCAACTTGTCTTATATCTCTATTCATTATTTCAAGAACCAAAATAAACAAGAGAGGAAACAGTGGGCATCTCTGTCTTGTTTCTTCTTGTATCTCACAGGGTTTTGTTAGATCTCCATTAACAATTATTTGTGCTTTCTGTGAAGTGTAAATCAATCTTACCCATTTTATAAAGTTCTGTCCAAAATTCAATTTTCCAAAGCCTTGAACAAGAAAATTCGCATCTCCCAAAATTCATACCTTCCAAAACCTTGAACAAGAAAGCCCAGTTAAAATTGTCAAAAGCCTTCTCTGCATCTAAGAAAATCAATGCAGCTTGTTTTTCATTATGTTGCTCTAAACATTCCAACACATTTGTAACATTGTCCTTTAACTGACTTTTAGGTAAAAGCCCATTGGTTCTTTGAGCAAATTCTTGCAAAATGATTTTCAGTCTATCAGCTAGAATCATTGTGAATAGCTTGTAGTTATGATTCTATAACGATATTGGCCTATAGTTTCTTGTTAAAATTTAGGACTACAATTCCCACAGTCCATTGTTATTGGCCATACAGGCTGGAACTGATAGGAATTGTAGCCTAAAACTTTTGGATGTCTCCAAGGTGACAGCCCCTGGATCATTTTTTCCCCATTGGAGATTCTTTTTTTTATTGGAGTGATTATGTTTTATTTAATATTGCATTGAATATTTTTCAGAAGGTAGCATATGAATATTGACCATTAATACTAACCATATATAATGCTCACTGGATTCATTGAAAAGGACAATGTAGTAAAGTCTTTCTTTCAAAGAAGTGATGGCTTTGGTTTATCACCATGGTGCATTATATAACCTTTATCCACTAAAATCCACTGAAAGATTGAAGGCAAAAGGAGAAGAGGACGGCAGAGGATGAGATGGTTAGATAGCATCACTGAAGCAATAAGCATGAAACTGAGCAAACTCAGGGAGGCAGTGAAGGACAGGAAGGCCTGGTCCGATATGGTTCATGGGGTCACGAAGAGTCGGACACGACTTAACGACTGAACAACAACAAGCTCAACGATATAGGAACTGAAAGTTGTAGGCAGTCCAATGTTCTGTTGAATTCATTTGGTTATGCCTTTTACATGGGATTCCATGGAAGGTATCAGCAAGGAAGACAAATGACAAAACATGCATCATAACACTGTGACACAACCGCTACCTCTTTTTCTTTATGTTGTTGTGTGGGACTTGTTGCATAACATTATGGACACATTTTGACAGAATCTTAGCTAGCTTCAGGCACCTCTGTCTAGTTCAGACTTGAAGGAGAAATCAATACATGAAAATAGCAACCATAAAGCTAACAGTTGTGTATTTGTTGTTTAAGCAGGCGAAGCACCATTGCTGTTGCATGATGCCTTCTGAAAGTCTTTCTGCACCAACTCTGTTCTGAATAATCTCTGTACAATGCAGAGGATTCTGGGTGGGCAACCTTTGCCACAGCTGCCTGTGGCTATAAGCTTTTGTTGAGGTCTCTAGAGTTCTCTTCAGATACTGTTGAAAATTGGCTATCAAATTTCAGAGACAAGCTGTTGGCTGCTGATAATCAGCGATGCCACTGCAGTTTGGCAGTAAAGCCAGCTGAGAAGCAAAACAACATTCTGCTGGACCACGGGGTCATCCACACAGCACCAGCAATGTGCTTTCCTCCCATCCTTGAGCTGGGAAAAAAGGTGTGAAAAAAATATGAAAACTGCTTGCTATCTCTACAGCCTACCTGTCCATGCACAGCCCAGTAACAAAGTCAGAGGTGTTGCCGCCCTTACACTATTCAATGTACAACAGTTCCAGGACAGTGACTGGTTACACATTGAGACTTTTTCCTTTTTTCTCCTTCCTGACAGCTCCATTCCAGTCATTTCCGTGGCTGCTCCTGGAGCAAGAAGTAGCTGCTGGGTGCACAAGGGGAAGGAGACAGAGGCTGCTAAATGAATGAATGTCCCCATTCATTTTCTGTATTCATCTCCTCATGCCCTACACAACTGAATGGTGTTGCACATAAGATATCTCTTCCATTTCCTGCCCTCCTCTTGTCCAAAAAAGAAATCCTTCCTCCTTTGAACCTAATTGATCTTTTTCATGCCTCTTCAGTCTTTCCAAACCCACCTCTTCCTGCTACCAAGGCAAATGTCCTGAACATTCTTAGCTTGATTGGCAGGCAGTTAATTCAAGGACATAAGATCATATTTCAGGGTTTTCAGCCAAGATGTGGCCTGAGACTTGACTTTATTTTCCTTCAAATCCAGTATAATTCTGATCATCAATGGTTTGCCTGATCACTGCACAAAGGCTTAAGACTGGGCTTTCTGCAGTTTAAACCATTCTGGAGTAGCAGTGCCAGTAAGCGCATGTATACACAACTTTTGCAGCACAAGCCCACTTCCTTCTCCTTCCCATTTATTTAAATATGTATTTATATTAACACAATGTAGAGCAATTAAGAATATAAGTGTATGAAGCTGAGATGTAAGATAGCTGGCTGCTTGGGCAAGGATGATGTAGAGGTGCTTAATACATCAATAGCCAAGATATTGTTCTCTCACCCATTAGTTCTTAACAAGCTCAGGCAAGGATGCTCTATCTATCTATCTATCTATCTATCTATCTATCTATCTATCTATCTATCTCTATCTATCTATCTATCTATCTATCTATCTTTATAAGATTTGTATGGCTGCCCATCTTAAAGCACAACTCTGGGCAACAACAGTAAAATCACAAAAGCATAAGAACCATAAAACAAAAACTAAGTTATCTGCCTGGGATGCGTCAACAATTAGCTACAGACACTATCACTCTACCCCAGTGCCTAGGTAAACAGCCAGGTCTTGATGGCCTTCCAGAAGGCTAGAAGGGTGGGGGCTTGCCAGATTGCAGGGGGGAGGTGTTCCACAAGGTAGGGCAGATATGGAAAAGGCAGGCTTCCTAGGTCCCGCTAGATGGCAGGGTTTCAGGGAAGGGACTTGGAGCATGCCTACCCTATCTGATCTGGTGGGATGTACAGATACTCTCAGGCTTTATTAGTTTGGGCCCCAGTTATCTGCAGTTACTACCCTGCTTTGAAAAGATGCCTCAGGGTGGGGTCTTGAAAGGGAGACATGGTCTATAGCTGCTCCTCTCCATATCAACGTTCTCCTGACCAAACCACCCATCTACCCACCTACCCTGAACACAACAAGAAAATAGTTTTGTAAGTGGTCCAACATCTCTGGCAGCCACAACACAAATGGCCATGGAAGCAAAAAACCCAGTGGCCAGGTGTGAAAGGGTGGCTCTGCAGCCGGTCAGTCAAAGCCCAGCAGATCTCGAACCCCTGAAGAACCTTTGTCCATTCACCCTAGATTGTCCATAGGGGAGATCAGCTGCAGTAGCAAGGAAAACACCATTTTCTTGCTGGAACACCTTGGACCAGATTCTGCCTGCCTCAATAATGGGCAAGCAGCAAGATGGAAAGTCTGGTAAGAGGACATTTCCTCAGGGCAAGTAGCCTTGAGCTGGGGCAAGGAGTCTGGGTAGATGAAGTCTAAAAGTTTCAAATGTAAGGCTGTGCAAAGCTACTGCTCAGTGTGAGAAAAAGATTGTAAGTACACTTTCAGAGAAGTGCAGACACTAGATATCCATAAATTATAGCTGTAAAATCAGGGCAATGGCATGACAAAAAAATCATTGTTTATGTGAACAAACCAATTTTACCTAAAGCTTCCTTTACCTGCTCTTACTGTAAATTTGGGAGGTTGTCCAATGGATTGGATCAAGCGCTAAGGAATAAGTAGGCTTGCCAAATGAAGCTAAGTGCAGTAAAGCTTGTCTCTCCATACCAACTTTCCCATGCACATATTTCTTTCTGCTATCACAATTTTTATTTAGTAGTTGCATAAATACTGAGTTTTATTTTATAAAAGAGCAGAGTAATCCAGGTCTTGGAACATTATCTCAGATATGAGAAATACACTGCTGAGTGTGTATCTTAAATGCATATACTCTCGGTGTCCATTTTATGTGTGGTGAAACAAGGGACACAAGTCTCTTCTCATGCAAACTTTGTATCTGAATTCCAAATGACCAATCCTAATCTAATGGAAAGCAAAAATACTATGCTTAGTGTAGGTAACGGAGTACACAAAGCATTGGTGCCTTTAATAGCACACAGACAATAAGAAGGCTGCACAAATAGCTTTCCTCATTGCACCTGCCAAATGTTTCCTGCCATGTTGCTGTTGAAGGCAAAACAACACCCCTAACAGTGCTTGGCCTGTATCGGCAACCTTACCTCACAAATTCATAGCCGGTTCCTTTGGAAGATAGAATGTGATTCCTGTGCTGGAGTGTGTGTGTGTGCTCTTTAAGTAATGGACGGCTGTGGCATGTGTGTATGTTAGTTTATTTATTTATCAAAATGATATAGCTACCTATCTTAACCAAGTAACTTTGGTGGCTTACTGACACTGCAATGACACTGCTGCAATGGATTTAGTCATTGTGGGTTTTCAGAAACACAAAACAAAAACAAAATGAAACATCACCCAAGTTAATATCCACTGAAGGGAAACTAATATGATGCTACAAATAACAAAGCTCATGGTTGCTTGTCTAACATGCACATACACGCCCTGTTTTCACATTAGCTATATCTTATCTTTCTATATAACTTCTCACTAAAGGCATTGCATCCCATGTTTCTCTGAACAATATTAATCAGGGGCTGATTTTCACAACACTACATTGAAAAAAAGGTAGGTAGTTCTGCATGTTATCTGAACCCCTTCCCCTTAGTTTATGTCTGAATGGGGCCATCAGGTTAAGCCATAATACTGTTTAGTTATTATAGCATTGCATGTTAACACAGCAACTGTGTTTTATTAACCCAGGTTTACAGGTGAACAGGTATGTGATTTCTCAGCCAAAGGTAATGAACAGAGGGAGCGGAAAACAAGGGTGTGTTGTCATCTCTCTTAGCCATTGTTACTACCAGCATCACGTTCAGTTAAGGAAATGAAGGGGAGGATGTGTTTTGCTGGCATGGTGGAAAATAAGCAATCTTAGCGATGGGAAAGGGAAGTAGTGAAGATGGGGATCCAGTGGAGGTGGTAATTATTATCCAGACTGGATATTGATCTGAGCCAGAATAGAATTTCAGAGCTTATGAATTTCATTTTTCATTAGAGATGGGCTTTTATTAAGCTTCCAAAGTGAGTTTCTTATCTTGCCTTGGAAATTTTTCACCAGCGTCCCACGTCTCTGGTAAGAATTAATTGCTGATCAGGGGGCTTAACTGTTCTTTGTGCTTTAGATCCTAAAGCCTTTGAAATCAGCTGTGCCTTCTAATCAAAACTGTAATACAAATAATCAGCAATAATGAAGTCAAGAACTGCAAACAGCAACTTGGAACAGCACTTGAAGGTTATTTTTTGTGATATTTCACTGTCTATTTAAAGCAGATGTGTGAAATGGTCAGGATTAAACAGCAGATGGTCTCAGGAACACTGGTTGCAAACACTAGTGTGTTTTTGTGTATGTAATGACCTGTAAAACAACAACAGTTTTAAAATGTAGAACTGGAATATATTTTCGGTAATAATGAGAAATTGTGACTATTGTGTCACAATTTTGGGAACAAAATGGGGATAAAAAAATGTAAGGAAACATTGTGTGAAAAAAAATGGACTTAATGATAATGGAAGCATGCTTATACTTATTTACATTTCAGCACTTCTGTTTTCTCATTATTAGTGGCAGCTGCACAGTAGCACACAATATTCTATTTTTCTGACCCAGAGCATTTTAAAAAAGCAAGTTGTTATGTGACCAGAGCATTTTAAAAATGCAACTTTTTTAAATAAGGCACCTGAGAGCTCCCTGGCATGTAAATATCTCTGCTTAACATGTGTCAGTGGAACACATGCATCTACATGCATCTGGTTGCCACATACATTTTGTAATAATAATAGCAACAAGGTGGCTGCTATATTTTCCACTGTAACAAGATACTGAGCAGGGGAAAAGCACCAAATCAATAAAATCTAAAGGGCACAGAGAGCTACATAACCTTCTGGCCACTTGACGCAACAATCAAAAGCTTAAAGGGACATTGAAAATGGAAAATGCAATGCTTGACAGTTGGCTAAGGGAACTCTTCATATGGCAAGGCAAGCAGCCAGTGTACCATGGACAGCTCCAGGAGAATGTGTTAGGGCAGGCGTGGTGCCAGAACCCAATCTGGCAGATCAAGGGAAATTTAGCATGGGATCCTGTAGGCAGGACTCTGTCAGAAGCCAAAACTGTCTGCTGAGCCAGGCAGCTGTACCAGGGAAAGATGAGAGGGCTGGCTCAAAACATGTTCAAGTACGTGTGAATCATCACAGAAATAACGTTCTAGATAATTGCTTATCACCTGTGTTGCAGCTGAGCCAGCTTCTAAATCGTTGAGTATAGAGCAATCAAGTGGAGAATTAAACTGATACCTATACTTATTTAAAGAAGCCCATGATAATCGGCTACTGAATATACAAATTCATCATACTAAAGCATATGATGTTTAAGCCACTGGATGGGTTTCAAACAGCTCTCCTTACTCATTCAAAGAATATATGAGAGAATAATGGGATTGTAGAACTTTAACTGCCACATAAAGTCACTCTCCCATTGAGAACTGCCCTATTTTATGGATATTTTCACTCACACGCACAACCAAAGGTCTGTATATATATGTGTGTGTGTGTGTGTGTGCATGTGTGTGTGTGCATATCCATCCCTTGGAGAGAAACATGCACATTTCAGGGAAGATGACTGACTTGGCTATCACTGATACAGACATCAGACACCAAACTCTTCTTTTAAACGTGTGGGGGCTATTGTATGGGTTATTTACTTCTTAGGTAAATATTTTTATTTCTTTTCTATTAGTTTCAGATTGTTTTAAAAAAATGAAAAAGCAGGACTCAAAAATTATTAATAAAATATTGAGTCTTAAATTGGATCTGTTGGTTCATTCATATACCAGTTGGGATGACCCACTTATATACAGAAATCAGCTGTATATCACAGTCATAATGCGCTGAACGTGGATGAATGAATATGATACAAAGAAGGTATGAATTATAATAGTTTTTCCAGAAAGAATATGCTGAACACAATACTAGTAGATGACGAAAAAAATGACGATAGCCATTGTATATACAAAGATGTATTAAATCGATCAACCATTGTTGGTACCCAGACTACAAATATAGTGAAGTTTAGAAGTGAATTGCATTATTTCAGCACTGAAATCGATGCTTTCCTTCATTTTCTATTTTGTCTCACAAAGGAAAAAGGGGAAGAGAAAAAGATAATACAATTATTTCTCTTGGAACAGCCTAGAGTCTGTGATTATGGCACTATTATGCATTTGCCAGCACTATACAGAATCCAAAATTCTATTTCTGTATCTCCAACAAATGGGTTCTTCTTCAGTCCCTGGAAACCCTCTGCTTCATTCAACAATGCTGGCAGAGTGTTTTTGCTCCAGGGAGGGAGAAAATGGAATAATGGACAAAGAATTTTGAAAATAATCTAAAAAGATATCTGACAGGTTTTTTTTTTAAGAAGAGTACTCCTGTAAAATACAACTTGTCTTTGAAAGCAAAAGAAAGGGGATGAATAAGGTCCCAGACCTTTCTCTGGAACATAGTTTACCACACCTTTCATTCATTTCAGTAGTAGAAAGAATTTAAATAAATTGTTCATATTATGATACAAAATTATGCACTGCCTATTAATCTTGAATTAAAGCTTTACTGCAGATTCCCCCCCCCCAACCCCCCAAAAATCTTTGCAATAAACTATGAGTGAACAAAGGGTTATATTGGCAGTGAATGTTGCATTTTTTTCTATATATGAGCAACTGTGAAGTAAAGAAGATGACAAGGAAACTTCTAGATCAGCTAAAGAATAGGAAGGACAAAGAAGTGGATGTCCTAAAGTCTGACAAGTTTGACTAGACTACTGGCTATCCCAGCCAAAAACACAGAACAAATCATAACAATCTCAGCAGCCAAGGATGGAAGCAATCTTCTGTTCCTGCACTGCAAATTAAATAAAGATTTTTCCACAATTACCAGTACGTAGCCTGCTTCAGTCTAAGATTTGCTTCCAGAATGAAGTTGGGAGATACCTACAACATTACTCCTAAGCAGAATGACCTAGAGGGTTTTTTGTTGTTGTTGTTTGTTTTTTTTGGATGACTAAGAACAGATGATGGAAGCACATTTGGCACAACAGTCAAGGTGTACTTCAGGAAATATAAAAAAAATAAAAATAAAGTGGGGGCAATATTTTGTTTGTTGTGTCTACTCCTAATGCAGGTAATGGGTAATTAGATAAAAGGTGCAAAAGGTCGATGATTCTGGAGCTGCATTTCTAAGTGTTTCAACTAAGAACTGAATTGGGAAAAAGAAAATGACCTGCACATACAGAAGAGGGAAACACTCTTTCTCTATCCTACCATGCCTCATGAGTATTTGCAATGGAAGTATCTAAAATAATATGGCAGTCTCCTATGAAGCAAAATAGGAAGCAATTTTTTTCCCCCACATGGGATGCTGGACAAGCATCTGGCAAGGATGTTTTAATAAGCAGGGAATGTGGACTGAGTGGCCTAAATGACTTTTTTCTTCTTTATGACATCATGATTTTATGAGTCTAGAACAAATGTCGTTAAAAACAAAACACTGATTATTTTTTTCATTCTCTGCCTTTTCTGCTGCAAATAACAGAACCCCTTTCCTTGTGAAAAAGACAGTTATCATCATATAACCACCACGACCACTATTTTCATTCTTCTTGGTGAAGAATTTGTCTTTTTACTGTTGGATGAAGGAAAGGACATATTGCTAATAAGGAGAGTTTCTTCTTCTAAAATGGGAGCAAGAGTTGCAAATAATTCAAAATGGAAAGAGAATGAGTTGTTGTAGGATGTATAAGCTTCATCAATCCAGTGCCATTGTACTGAATGTAATGTGTATATGTGTGTGTACATGTGTATATACGCAACTGAATGTGTCTTCATTTCTCAAAACTTGAAACAGTAACATATATGCTGTCCTGAACAGAATATGTTTCAGATATGTCATCTTTTAATTATAACACTGTTGACATTCTGTTTTAACAGTCAGAAACTTGGATTATTACTGGCAGATTGCTCCCAGTTGTACACATATCAGGTTGCATCAGCTTCTTGCATCAGCTTCTTTCTCTTTTCTAGGACAAACTTATGCCTGAAGCTGAGTTCTTTGAATAGCCAATTAGATTAGCTAGTTGTGCATAAATGAATGACATGTTTAAAGAATGGATGCCCTGAATTAATACGGAATTCTATTAAAAGATAATGTAGCTTCTATAAACTGTAACCAAGCCTTTTTCTCTCAGATGTTTTGCCTGACAAGGCTGTCATTCATTTCCCTATATTTGACCATTTGGATTTGCCAGCAAAATTCTGCTCAAAATGTAATTTAGAGCAAAATGGGAGACATTTTCACACAACACTACAAGAATTTTCAAAAGACTAGTGGAATTTCTGAGGAAAATTTGACATACTGTATCCTGTGAGAATCAGCAGATATGTCAAATCATTATCATCTAAAATGGCTGGTTGCTGGAAACCTCACAATGTAGTTAAAAGTGAATTTGGAGGCTTGGAAGGTAGAAGATTTAAGTGAATTATGAGAGACTATCCCAACTTTTATCTAAAAAACACCCAGTTTCCATTATGACTTATACATTAATCATGTATTATGTATAGCAATAAATTGATATTAAAAACATGCACACAGATATGAAAACAAACAAAAGCTTCTAAAAATGAAAAACTGAGCAAAATCAAATTAACGTTCTTTAGATAAAATGTTGGACAAACTAATAGCAATTATCTTCTAGAGTTAAAAAGGTATGAAATTTAATGGTTGAACAATTGTACTGACAATTTATTATTTTGACTAAATGAGTTAAATCAATATTCTATGTATGATTCTAGTTGTAGGGAATTATAGGTTGAGCATGGAGCATAATTCCTGAGTTTAATGTTTACCCAGATCTATAGACTTTCTTCAGAAGACCTGCTGCACTGCCTCTGCACCTCCTTTCTCCAACTCCAGATCCCTTCTTCCTGGCAGAAACAACATGGCACCACCCACTAACTGATAGGGTTTCTAGAATCATGCATTATGAGGTTACTATGGATACCTCTTGATACATCACCTCTAGGGCTCTTCAGTGCAGTATCAGTTATGCGTCTTAATTATAATAAAGCAGTTGTTCCAGGTCAGCAGGCAGTTTATCCCCATTTCATTATCCAATCTAGTCTGCTACTTCAAGTAGTTGCTTCTTTTCACTTAATGCCCTGTTCTGTTAATGCAGTTGGCATAACTCATTGTTCACATCTTCCACATTTAATTTAACTTATCACGAGAAGAGTGTTGGAAAAAAATTCCCTGTGGCAGCTATTCTGCCTTTACCGTAATATGTTTTCCAGGGACTTTAAGATGTTGTGGCAGATAGTAAATGTAGAAATCAGATGCAAGGTTTTTGCGTGTAGGCAGAGTGCTTGGAATTTATCAGAATCTATGCATTTATCACTTCAGATTCCAAGCTCTTGCAGAGAACTGACTTATAATAATAGCAATGAATCTGACCGCTTCACTACAAGTATTGGTGGGCAAGTTCATATTTAATAAGTAAATCAGGTCAGGTACTCACAGTTGAAAGGCATTTTATCACTTTGTTAAAGCGATAGCAGCTTTGTTGGGGACTGTTTCAAACCCCGAGCACTGCAGAAATGTCCCCTAAGGAATAAGGCATATTAAAGCAGAAGCTTTCTGGGGCGTTAGTGACAATTTGAAACGCCAAAGAATCTGTTTGGAAGTTACTCTTTGGAATAAGGGTTCATATTTCAACTTGTATATTCAAAACACTTCATGGAGAACCTAAAGCTTTCAAATGTTGCTGAACTAAAACTCCCAGCATTCTTAATCATAGTGATAATGATAAAAATGTTGGGCTTTATGGTATAGCAACATCTGAACACCATAGTTTCCTCACTAAGCGGAGTTACCAACAATATAGTAAATAGCCAATTTAATGGGCCAGTAGGAGGAACGGTTGTCCATTAAAACCAAATATCTTTGAAACTGAAGGTTTGTTCTAAGATTAACAACAACAGCAACAACAAATACAGGAAGTGGAGAAAGTCTGGTGCATGTTGCCTCCTCTCCTTCTTCTCAACAGATCCCAGTCCAACGTATTCCAACAGCTTATCCAATCCCTGATATCCTGGACACCTTCTCTTTCTTCTCTTCCTTGCTTCCCCCAACTACTGCCACTGCCAAATATCCCTGTTCAATAGATTTTGTCCATTAAATCCAAAGTCTGCTAAACTGAGGTCTGTGAAACAGAGAGTTTATGCTAGATCACCTGTCAATGTTTTGTTTTATCTAATACTTTGGCATACATGCTGCTTCATTCCTTCAAGTGGATTTGAAATAATAAAAATAAATTTAAATTTTAAAACTCAGTAGCATAACAGAACAGAAAGAAGGCCCTGATATGATACAGGCAGCAAGATCTTTGATTATCCCCAAATATATATATATATATATATATATATATATATATATATTTGGGGATTATATATATATATATATATATATATATATATATATATATATTTGGGGATAATCAAAGATCTTGCTGCCTCTGTGTGTGTGTGTGTGTGTGTGTGTGTGTGTGTATGTATATGTATATTAGATAAATGTACAGTGACATGTCAAGTCCTGAATACTAAGTGTGCAGCCTCATTAAAATATCTGCCATAGTTTATAATGGAAACAAGACTGTGGCCCCTGGTAGCATCTCTTCCTTTCCCAATTCTAGTCTCCTAACTTTTTTCTGAAAAAATCCGAAAACAGTCCTACAGACTATCAAATAAACAGGGTTCAAGAACATCACTTTTAGATATTGAATATTCTAACATCATACAAGCAAAGCTTTTTCTTTAAATAGCTACTCTATCTTTAAACCCTTTCTTGTGAAAAAACAAGAGACATAATATGTACAATATATAAAATGCATAGATTGAAGATAATAAGTAAATTGAAGATGAAGTAAATCTGTTTGGTTGTGTATCTGCTGTACAATCAACAATGATTTTCATTCTGCTACAACCTGCTAGCTATTCTGGGAGAAAGGGGATTCATACTAATTGTGAAGTAAGTCTAACTTGCAGAATGTTATTTTAAATAACCTAACAAACATGACTATGCAACTTCCTTACTTATATCCAGATTATACAATTAACCAGTTTATTAAGTTGCTCTAGGTCTTCAGACTATTAAATAAGTTCCTAGAAGAAGGATAGGATTGGATTATTCTCCCCATTCTTTTGATATATTCAGGGCCTTATAGCATTACCCTAATTATTATCTTTCTCCTGTATTCAATGCAGATGAGAATTTATTAATAAATATTATTTACATTTCCCAAATTAATACTAAACTGGAATACCATTGTGCTTCAATAAATGTTCTGGATTTTGACATGCACTTCTCTAATTAAAAATGTCTGCAAAAATAAATAATGCATGTGAAAATCATGGGAAAAGGCATATACTAGGGAAAAAAAAACCTTGAAAATCAGGTTATATATCAGAGAAAGAAAATGCAACCAAACTTTCATGAATAACATATTGTATGTTATTTGTATGAATGTTCATGTACAAGAACAAATGTAAACTGACTAAAAATAAGATATAATGAACTTGAAAAATAGTTTCAGTAACACTGAATCTTTCAGAAGTATGCGTAAGATTGTAGTGTTAATCATGGTATACCACTGCAAATTTCTAATTATTCTGAGAAAAACCCCCACATACAAAAATCTTCAGTCTGAAGTACTCTAGTAACTTCTTTGTGTATATTTCCAAAAGATTTAATTTCAAGTCATTATTTATTTATACAGAAATGGTGTCATTTTTTTTTTCAGAATTATGTATTGAACAATAGGAGGAGGAAGAGGAGGAGATGATGATGATGGTGATGATGATGATGATGATGATGATGATTGCAGGCATAGTACTCTGTATTGAGTACTATGGACATGTATGTGTGACAGTATGACACATTTGATTTTCTTATATCAGAAGGTATCCTAAACCTAGGCTGGCCCCTGGCCTATCTTGTATTCTGCCCTGATATATTTTGATGGGCAGTTTTAAAAGCTTAACATTAATACCAAATCTTCACTTGTACATAGGGATTAAACTGAAGACATACTGAGAAAAACCTGGAATCTGCAAACAGGTGGATTTTTCTTTCTTTACTTACTTCCAGTAATGTTAATGCATTTCAGAGTAAACTAGATCTACTGAAAACACAATTCCATCCTAACTTAAACACTCTGAGTTTAGCAAAAAAAAAAAAAAAAAGTCAATCATATATTGAATTGACATACTGAATATACAGGACTTGAAATAATGCTTAAAGTGCTGCAGAACTCTTTCAAATGCAATACTGTTCTCAAAACAGCCACCTCTTTTTTAGGCTTCCATGCAAAACTGGAAACAAAAAATTGCTGCTTTAAGAGTTGCAATAAAGATGCGGCTTCTTTAAAGTGCTATGTTCTTGTAGTTCCAAAGCACTTCTCCCAAATAATTTTAAAGAGCATATGGGTTTTCTTTATTTATTCTCCGTCCAATAATAAAACTGACTTGAATGATGGAGTGAATTGTAATTTTTAAAAGCCCTTTCTGAAAGTGCCAACCATTTCCGCAAGACAATATTCTTTCAGGATAAAAACTGGAGGGGATCCTAATATCGGTCCTCACAACCTGTCTTAGAATAAAAAAAGGTGATTCCCCCCCCCCCATATTTCACTCCCTGTTCAGCACAATGGATCATGTTATGACAGCCCTTGAAATAGTCTGGCACTCCACACAGAAGTTCAAATAACTGATTATTCTAGATCCCAGCTTCCCATGTCTAAAGAATGCAATATCCCTTTTTGCATGTGCCCAGAATATTAAGTAGAATGCATTATGTCATCTGCAATCTATTCTAAAGGCTTGGAGCTGTGGAAGTGGATTCATTCTGCACTTAGCTAAAACTTTCTCAAATAATGCTAGAGGTTCACAACATTCTTAGCAGTGACATTTCTTGACCAGAATGTTTATGATTCAGATTTGTCTGAATCTTTTACTATGGATAGTTCCTCTATGTTAAAAAAGAAAAATCATGCAGATTCCATTAGTGGGAAAAAGAAACAAGGCTAAGTCAGCTTCAGCTACAAATATAAAATGGAGGGAAAATAGCCACAGATAGACACAGTCATCCTTGTTTTATCCTCCAGGGACAATGTTGTCTTTTCTATTTCTGCAGCACCTCACAGATTGCTTAAAGTCCCAATTTCACAGAACACAAACAAAAAATGTTATTATTTTTAGGCTGAGTGTCTGTGAACACTAAAGGAAAGAGAGAACATTTTGACTTATAAGTCTATAGCTATGATAGAACTTATATGAAATTGGTATATCAAAAAGAAAAGTGTGAGATATTTCCTAAACAGCTGAAATTTTCACAAAAGCCTATTACCACAATTCAGAGCCAAGAGGAAGTGAAAGTAACCAGCTGGACAGGACTTCAAAAAAAAAAAAAAAGGCCCCAAATTGGCAACTAAATCTGGAGACTGATGTTCCTCTGTGTAGGAAAATGATTCTGCAATTGCAGTTCAGAAAACTGTTGTATGTTTAAACTCAAAGTTCAGTTTATGCAAAGTAGAAAGAAAATATATGGAACTAATATATTATGTATGTGTGACAATATGACACATTTGATTTTCTTTTATCAGAAGCTGCCCTAAAACTAGGTAGGCCACTGGTCTACCTTGTATTCTGCCCTGATAAATTTTGATGGGCAGTTTTAAAAGTTTAACATTAATATCAAATCTTCATTTGTACACTGGGATTGAACTAAAGACAGACTTAGAAAAATCAGGAATTTGCAAACAGGTGTTATTTTGTTTTTGTTTTTTTAACTTCCAGTTCCTTAGAAAGGCAGACTGCCATGTTAAATGGCAAATAGTGTTTGTTTCATTTTATTTATTTATTTGCTTATTTTGCAAAGACTTGCATCTGACATCCTGACATAGAAAAGGTTATGTGAGAATGTTTGCTTTGATCTGGCCATGTCATCAAAGATGTTGGAGAAGAGTTCATATGGTACAACAAAGACTGAGCCCATAACTTGGAAACCTGTAACAGATTTGTGTTCATTTAGCACTATACTGCTGGAAGTGGACACAAATGATGTCCCATCCCTACTTGTCTTTTGATCTCTGTTCAGTTCAACTATCTTCAGCGTAAAGAAGAACAAGGAGTCCTGGAAGTGATGGTTTGGCCCCCACAGAGCCCTGATCTCAACATCATCGAGTCTGTCTGGGATTACATGAAGAGACAGAAGGATTTGAGGCAGCCTACATCCACAGGAGATTGTGGTTAGTTCTCCAAGACGTTCAGAACAACCTACCTGTTGAGTTCCTTCAAAAACTGTGTGCAAGTGTACCTAGAAGAATTGATGCTGTTTTGAAGGCAAAGGGTGGTCACACCAAATATTGATTTGATTTGGATTTCTCTTTTGTTTGCTCACTTTGCATTTTGTAAATTGATAAACATAGACAATTACAATATATATTTTTGAAAGCATTCTTACTTTACAGCATTTTTTCACACCTGCCTAAAACTTTTGCACTGTACAAAAATACTGTGTATGCATGTATCTATCCATCTATCTATCCCCCTCTCACCCCTATGGGTGGTCTGTGTCTTCCTCAATCTCGGGTCCTCTACCAGAGGCCTGGGAGTTTAAGGGTTCTGCACAGTATCTTAGCTGTTCCTAGCACTGCACTCTTCTGGACAGAGAGCCCTGATGTTGTTCCTGGGACCTGTTGGAGCCACTCTCCCAGCTTAGGAGTCATAGCCCCAAGTGCTCCTACCACCACTGGGACCACTTTGGACTTTACTTTCCACATACCAGTAGGGATATGTGGAATGTCCTTTGTCCAAGGACCTCTTACGAGTAGGGGTCCTTGGGCAAAGACACCCTAATGCTTCACCTGCCTATCTTGGATATGAGAGTGACATGAACTAACAGAGTCATGCTGGCTTGGACATTGTCCATATTACCAAGAATAGTTCCAGATGTTGGGGAACCAGAACAATCTGATAGGCTACTGGAATAATCCATACATGGACAAGACAAGAGAACCTGGAATTGATGGAATATATAGTATATTGATTTAATTTTTATTGACAGTTGAATATGTATGTAGCCTTTGCATTTGCTTTGAATGATATAGATTTACTGGTAACCAGAATGGCAAATCTGTAAGAAGAGAAGCCATGTCAAAGACCATACTTATTATATGAATATAAGGCACAGTTTTGGATAATTTGCCTCCACTCACAGCGAGTACATAAATCTCTCAAAAACCAGATGGTTGGCCAGAAAATGGGGCATGGCAAATAGTAATAGTTACTATTACTAATAACTACTAGTAATAGTAACCAATTAGAAATTGAGACTGAAGCCCTATAGACACTAACTTGGCAAAAATAAAGAAAAGATTTAAGGAAAACTATTAAGGAATCTTGTGGTCCTCTGCAATATATTAATATACTATTCAGAGTTTCATACATTTCATAGTTTGATATAATTTACCCAGATGGACCAGATATAGAATAGGCACGTTACTGGGTTTTCATGTATCCTAATCTCACAGGGACTTGAAATAACTAGTTACATGCCACATATAGTCTGGTGCTGAGATATTTTGGACTGCAACTCACCTTAATACTTATGGGTGGCCATTGTGGCTGAGTTGATGGGAGCATACCTATAAAATATGTGAATTCCCCATTCACATTCCCTGTCCTATGGGTGCTAATGATCAAGCCAATAGCTAGGGTGACACAGAATTTCCAAGCAGCTGCAAAGAAACTGAACAAATGTTCAAAAAGCTGTAGCTGGACTCAAAAAAGCTAGGGAATGAGTATGTCATTCTCTGCACAATAAGCCCTTTCTGTATTTACAAAGGAAGGAGGACACAGGTGCACCAGAATATCATACTGACTCAGAAGGAAAACAGGTTCCATATTTCAAAGGAGCACTTAGATGTAGCTGCCTGATTGATTGATTGATTGATTGATTGATTGACATTAGTTGATTGTCATTCAACTCCTAGCAACTAGATGGATAGATAGACAGACAGATGCTTAAGGACCGCTAATCCAGCCACCTCTCAACCATGATGAACACAGCCTTGGAACGACTTATATGGAGTTACATTCAGCTTGAAGATATGACTCCTTGCTCCCTTCTCAGACTTTAAGTTAATTTCCTTAGATGACAGACATGAATGAAACACATGAATGAAGCTGGAATTTTTAAAAACTTTTCCCTTGTGAAGTCAGTTATTCTATATTTCATTAAAGCAGAGATACTGGCAATTTTTATTCTCATTCCTCTCTTTGTGGGACAAGGATTCACAGCTCCAGACACAAGTAATTCATAAGTTCTCTTTTCTCCCAGTAACACCCACCTGTTATAGGATAGTATGCTAAAATGTCAAAAGGCACACATATTTAGGCTTTGTAGTTATGTGTGCAGGGAAGAAGATTATGTATGTGGCACAGGCTTATGAAATGATTAATGGTGTATAGATAAAGTAAACTCTCTCCCACCTGCAAAATCCCAGGGTGCACAGTTTTTAAGAAGACTGAACATGAGCTTCTGAACATGTTGCAGAATGGAGTATTCCTAGCATTCAGCCGTGGTCCCTTTCCAGAAAATCCCATGCTGCCTCTTTTAATCCTATAGCAGCTTTCAGGAGCATATGGACAGATGAATGTAGATGAAGAGTATGAGGCAAAGTGGAATTCAGTCAGACCTCTTGGCATTAATTAAACCTTCATGCAAATTACGTTCAAGTATAATACTTGCCAGAGAAGCATGGTGATTGCATTTAACAGGCCTCTTTAAAAAAATAAGAGCCATGGGAATGGCCTAGGAAGCATAGAGAAATGGCTAAAGGGCAGTTGTAAAAACACTCCTGTTGGAAGCAACCCAGAAAAGTTCCTATTTGCTCTGCATGCTTGAATTTGTGTGCTTGTGTGTGTATGTTTAATTTGCACATGGTGCCAATTGTGCCAGATTTTCACAGTGATCATCAACTCTCCAGTTTGCCTTGTGGTGGAAAACACTGATAATGGCCAAGTCTCATTTGTACAATTTCCAGTATTTGGATTGCTCAGAAGCATGCAGGGAAACTTGGAAATGTACCTGAGCCCTCTGAATCATGCTGTTTGTCCTATTAATCTGTCATTTAGTAAAGCTCATGCACCTTTTGAAGCAAAAATTCACAAATGAAAAGATCCTTAATGAACCAAATCAATCAACTGTAATCTGTGAATTAAATTATTTACAGATAATTTATTTACTTACGCTAGGCATACCTTAGGTAGGCTGCAAATAACCAGATAATAGCTAGGATGGTAGCAAAGAGTTAGTTTTCTGTGTCTTTCTGCTGTGATTTATTTATTATATCTGTTAGATTTATATATCTGCTTTCATGCAGGAGCTCAAGGAAGTATACACTGCGGTCCCTCCTCCAATTTTTCTTCTTCCAAGGTTTGGCTGAGATAGAATGCAGGCAGTGTTCCTCAACCTTGTCAACTTTAAGATATGTAGACTTCAACTCCCAGAATCCTTGTTGGCTGGGGAATTCTGGGAGTTGAAGTCCACACATCTTAAAGTTGATAAGGTTGAGAAATACTGGCCTAAGGTAACCCAATGAAATTCTGAGGCTAAGAGTTGACTTGAAGCTGGGTGATGTATCCAGCACCTTAATCATTACTCCACACTGCCTTTCATGAAACGACTATGTATTTAGGCAGCCCAAATCTTCCTAAATCATGGATATGCAATTGGCTGCCATAAGCTACATGTAATAACCTAACCTCATTTTTCCAGAATGTGCCACTGATGGAATTAGGGGAAACTTGCCTTAAGGCATCAGTGCATATGTTCACATTTTAAATTTTACATGTTAAATTGTTTTAATATGCAAAGAGAGATAGAGAAAGAAAAGAAAAAAAGAAGAAGAATCAGAAAAGGACAGAAACACCAAAACAAAGGGGAAAATGGAAACCAGACTATATTATGTTATGCAAAGAGCACTCAGGATAATTTTTTAAAGCCATCATTAAGCTCTAACCACTCAGAAAATATTAATCACTCTTTCTATTACATTGATAGAAAGTTCATAAAAAGAAAGCAAATATTATCAATAATTTAAGATTATAAATGTGGAATCACACTAGGTGTACACTACTAAATATCATACAGTTCACTGCACCCTAGAGTTTTCAACAACTGATGAGAGTACTTTCACTTCTGCATAACAAAATGGCAGGAGCACAGACATTTTCACTTATTTCAATAGACATTTATTTCTCATAAAAGGCCACATACTGCTGGGTAGATTTCTCCAGCATTTGCATATTTTAAACATTTCTCCACCCATTTTTTTCTGCCTCGAGTAAACATTCTGCTGCACAAATTTATGTACTTGCTTCAGTGTTTTGTTTTGACTTATTATTATTATTATTATTATTATTATTATTATTATTAGTCTGTTTGCCATTTATGCACGATTTCCAATCTTCCAGTCCATGTTCACTATCAAACTCAGAGTTGTATGAGTTGTGCAACAACTCCATAAGTAAATTGCATCCATATTTTAACATTTCTCCAGTTATACTGTCTATACCTGCAGCATTTATAATTACCTTTTCATCATTGTTTCCTTAGACACTAACACTGATATCATTACAGGCATCTGAAGCACACCAAGATAGTGTCAAAAAGACCGTGCACATGATGACATCATGACACAGTCTCTACCCATATATACTAACATATCAACATCTGACACAAGTATGTAAGCTTCTTCTCATGACACATGCTTCAATCTTTGACCCCCACCACACTGCAATTGCCTAGGCATAGCATTTGTTTCAACTCTACTCTTTGACATATCGCTATAATTCCTTTACTTCAGTTTCATTCCAAATGATTAAATCATTTTTACTCTTAAATCAATTCACTCCATTGGAGGCTCCTTGTTTTGCTCTTTTTACCACTTTGAAAAACATTTGTTGTTGTTTTTAATTTTCATCAAAATCACTCTGCATTTCTCTGCCTCTTTCAATCTTAACTGTTTTAACCTTATGTCTCACTAAATCCTACAGAACAAATTTAGCCTGAATGTTAAATACTCCAGTTCAAGTCATTCGAAAATTAAGGTGCACAATGGCTTCTCCAGAAACATCTTATTTTCATTTATTTAGAATGAAAATGACTGGAATGCTGCAGTATTCTAGGGGAACAGTAGATTTTCATTTGCTGGAGCAAGTACAAAGAGAACAAGTAATCAGAGGAAAACAAATTGTATTTTTCAAAATTAGTTCTTCAGAATAAACAATCCCAGTTATGGCTTAGAAGGAAAATAAGTGAAGAAGGGTATCAATAAATGTAAAGGTACATGATTTGAACAAATCCCTGTTCAAATTACTGAAAAAAAGAATTCTTTACATTCACATTTTATTTTTATTATTTGGAAATCAAACTAATAATGATGACACCCATATGTTTTAGAGATATCTGTATAGATATAGATATATAGTGTGACTGTCCCTTAACGAGTAAGGATAACATCTGGATAAATATATGCTATCAAACCTATCAAGGAGCAGTTGCTGATTTCTACCTGAACACCTTTCTGGAAATATCTTTGCAGTCCCATAAATGAACTATTATATTTTCCCATTGACCCTTCAGGAGAATATAGAGTGACCTAAACCCCACTATCATTTTGTAAGCCATCAAGTATAAGTAAAGAGATAATCCTGATTTGCTCATTAGATAATCTAATGGCTTTTTCAGTATCATGTCTGCCATAGTCAACAACAACTGGAGATTAATATTCCAGAAATGTTAACTCTGCTGCTGTTCCATTATTCTTGAGCCCCATGTTTTGGTAAGCTCTAGCATCCTTCCTTCCTTCCTTCCTTCCTTCCTTCCTTCCTTCCTTCCTTCCTTCCTTCCTTCCTTCCTTCCTTCCTTCCTTCCTTCCTTCCTCTTTACTTACTTACTTACTTACTTACTATTTACTTATTACAGTATGTTCCCCCATCCACAAACGTATAGTGAAACTGGTGAGACGTAAAATGATGTCACCATGTAAGTTAAAGTGTCTAACTAAGCTGATTAAAGCCAATATATAAAGAACTTATAGTTTCAGAAGTAAAACCATTTGTTTTGTTTTCAGAGTCTCTAAATAAAGTAGGCAGAATGAAAAAGGCATACTATATGAGGAAGTGTAGCATAAATTTATTTAGGGAAGCAGATAGTTATGCAGCAAGGCAGTAGGGCTCCAAATTAGAGATTAACCTGTCTTTATATCACTAAGATTCTAAGGAGAAATTGTTACTTTATTCCTTCAAGTGATTTCCTGCCAATTATTTTTTCTAATGTGTTAGAATTTCAGGAGGGAGGGAGGGAGGAGGGAAGACTTGCATAGTTTGGTAATATCAGGCTGTGTCCAAAAGATAAAAATGTGAAAAATTCCATTATTTTTCCACTGATCTTACTTATTTTAATTAGTTCAGTATGTATACTTTAATGTTCTGCAGTAATTCACTTAAGCTGAGTTACAAATAGAAATATATAATTACTGTTGTTTTCTTTTAAAATCATCATCATCATCATCATCATCATCATCATCATCACTTTTAGAAGACAAATCAACTTAGAATAAAGTGAAAGTCAGTCATACAGGGCTGTCTGGAGGGTGTGGTCAAAAAAATTCAAGATGGCAGCCATGATAGTTGATTGAAGCTCTACCCATTTTTTGTAGGTTGCATGTATGTTGCCCCCAAAAAATGTGGCAGAGCTTTGATCATGGCCACCATCTGGATTTTTTTTTACCACACTTGCTTTTGCATCCATAACTCTAACCCTAATTGTTCTGGTCTACCACAGTAATAAACTAAAACTAAGCTAAGCTAAATTAAATATACCTGAACACTGATATCTCCTGAGAAGGATTTTCCAAAAGAAGCCAACTTGGGGCTCCCATTTCTTCAAAGTGGGTATTCAAGTGGAACAGGCAGTATTGGCCTTTTGTCAATGTAGCCCATACATATTTCTTGTGACCCAGCTCTGCACTGAACATAGATTAATTTTCACCTCTAAAAGCATGGTTCAAAATATTTGGGTTTATTTTTGTGTGCAAAGGTGACATGAAGCTTTCCCTGCTTTCTAATGAAACAGCTCTGTTAAGTCCCAGTGCATGAGGAAAAGTCACTCTCAAAAGTCCAGGTTGGCTTTATCTGATTCAGAGAAATAATAGAATAGAATAGAATAGAATAGAATAGAATAGAATAGAATAGAATAGAATAGAATAGAATAGAATAGAATAGAATAGAATAGAATAGAAACATAAGCCTTTGAAGTCCTTGAACACTGCAAGTCTTCAGGTTTTCAGCAACCTGAATTATTTAGAAACATTCAGCATGTTCCTCCGATAATTTCCTTTCTTTTTTTTTCTTTTTCATCACAACAAGGGAACAAAGCACACAGGAAACACTCATAATGGAATTGGGTGCCGATGGTATTGGTGAATATGGCCATGTAATTTGCAGTGGCACAATACCAAATCAGCAGTGTTAAATAGCTGTTTTTTATGACAAGATGAAGAGCAACTACTTGTGCTAAGCTATGGGGGGGGGGGGGAGGGAAATGCCGCATGCATTTGCATAGGAGTTGAGAAATAGAGACGGCCAACATTTTTTCCCTATTCATTCTGTGTGACTGAAAAGCATCCCCACATGACTGAACAATGCTAGGGCTAATGTTGACTTAATTCATCTTGGCTTTATGCTGGGGAAATCACTATGGCTTTAATCCAAATGCCTGTGGAATTCTACAATTAACAACCAGTTCTGTTGAATACCTACATTCTTCATTCTTTACTGCCGGCTTGTTCAACCCACTGATCTTAAAGACAACAGCACAATAATAGCTACAAGCAAGAGCAGGCGATGGAAGTTGCATAAGACAAAATTGCATTCAGTGCATAATCTCACATCTGGAAATAAGCAAAGAGTGATGGTATTGTTTTTGTTTTTGTTCTGTGGAATCTCATCTGTGTGCACTTTGCAAAACGGGTGGCAATACATATCAGAAAGAGTTTCCAGAGTTGGTTCTGGATAGTAATGTTTCTCCTATCTGTTATTTCCCTAGGCTTCCCATGAAAGACATACTTTGCATCAATGACAAGGAAACTTTGATCTGTTATATGGGCCATATTGGACATGAACATGTACCCTGGGGGTCTGGATACCAGCATGCAATAGACCTACCCTACCCATTACCTTTTCTGATGGATTTGCCCAGACAGGGACAGACATTTCATCTATACACTCAATTAGCAAGTATATATACTGTATACACATATGCTGTTCACAGTTCAGACATCTTATTCAAACATACAACTTCCCCACATATGAAAATTGAACTAGCTTTATTTACCCCTTCTCACTTTTCAGGAAAGGGGAAGGGTACATGAAGTGTTTTGGTGGCTGTCATCTAAAGAATTTGAAGTATACAGGATAACAGGTTTTATTCACCTCCTATCCCTCTCAAGCAAAGGTGACTACTCCAGGACACCAAGGGTTCCTAGAAAGAATTTGCTCAGATAGAAACCAGTTTAACTGGTAGTATTCCTGAGATCTATTTTTGATTGCAGGCACCCTTGGCATTATTCAGACAGTCTCCACTGGACACTTGTGCTTGGGAAGCACTGATGAATGTTACCCTTCAGCTTACTTTCAATGTTTTGGCTTTTGTGCCTTCAAGTCAGTTTTTGAACCTGGCAACTTATATTTATTTTTCGATGCAAGTAAATACAGGTACAGTAAACCCAGTTCCTTCAAGCAGATAAATGGGCAGAGGGAAATGCAAAGCTATTTTGGACTGAAGCTGATACAGCAAGAGTAAGTGCCATATTAGTCAGCTATCAACTTGCTTGCCAGGATTTACCAGTATCTCATGCTTTACTTTGGGGTAGGGGTGGGGGGAAGCTACCAGAGAGGCATTGTCTGCCTGTCAGCCTTCTTGGCTTTTGAGACAATCCATTGCTGAATACAGAGTACCAGGATAGCACAGCTAGGGATGTACAGTATTTTTAATTTTTTTGTTCCTGGCAGGTAAAGATGCTCTCTTAGGAACTCAGATCACCTGCTATGATTACCACTTTTCCCTGACTTCTGCTGCTCTGAAGTAATTACTTGCTCAGGAATTGAAACATGCACAAGCTGGTCACAGCAGGCTGTGAGCAGATTTGTTCTTACCTGAATCTTTCTCATTAGCTGTCAAACATGGTCTCTTATTAAGTAAATAGCACTGCTCCAATATATTTGAGATTAGGAAGTCAACTGCCTTGACCAATACAATATATTTCTACAGTCTTCAGTTCCAAGGATTTGTATCCATACTGCCTGAAGAGTATGGCTATTGTAGTCAAATAGCAATTGGAAACACATATTAGGTGATGAAAGGAGAAGACTAATGGCATACCAAATTGTAATGTTTGTAATTGTTTAAGATTCTTTTCAGCTTCATCGAATGTAGTATTCTCTAGCAGATGGAGTAGCAATCCATTCTGGTTGGAGTCCAGATATCAAATTTGCTTTATTATTTGGCTCTCAAAAAAGATTCCTAGGACTGACCCCATTTCAAATCCTGCTATGATTGATTCATGGGGGCTGCACATTGTTTGAATACTAATACTAATAATAGAAAAAAATGAATAGAGAAAATTGTCATACTGATCACAACTGGAGCTCTTGATGCAATTCCAAAAAGAATAATTAAATACTTACTGTAGAAATTTTAAACTTATTGGCTTTGATATCTCTAATTTTGCAAAAGACGGCGATACTTGGAAGAATATACATTTTACAGTAATACTTCCATGATTCTTGGATCCTTAGCTAGGACACATATTATTTGAGTCAATACCCAGTCAATCAGTGATATTCATTGGGACAAATAGAATAATAAATGCACGTGTGGCAGAAAGGGCAGATCTGAAATTCCAGTTATATTTGCAGTGATAAATTTGGAAAGCTACATTTGACAGGGATCCATCTTTAATTTATCTGTGTGTCACCAAGAGTCTATACTGACTTGATAGCACATAATAAATCAAACTTCATTAATCTTGGTGGAAGATACTTCATAAACCTCTCTATTCTTGCTACTACTGAAGTTAGCACAGATGAATATTTCTTTCCTTCCTTTCCTTTCATGAAAATATTCTAACAAAAACATGAAATTTTATCATTGAGTGTGGTGAAATCGGGACAGATGTGGCAATATGTATACATTGACTGATAAATATGATGACCAGAGGGGGGAGCTTTTTTAAAATTGTACATTTCTACTGTCAGAAAATGACTTGATAGGATGTTAGTTTTTGTAGACAGTTATGGCCAAAGAAGATGGTGGCAAGAAAAGAAGATGTTACTCTGAAAAGATAAGCCACACTAAGATATATGAACATTTGATTTAAAGTCTGTATGCAATGTCAGATAAAACCCTTATATATCAATATGCAAGATATATTAAAACTCTGATCACAATTTAATTTTAATTTAAGCAAGCAGACAGATCTTAGAAGAACTTTGATTTGATGAATGCAGGTAGTAAACAATTAAAATTGTTTCAAATATTCACTATTAAAGTTAACAAAAATGCACATTTAGTCCTTGGAGTAATGACTAAGAAAGAAGATTGGGAATAAAAATGAATAAATATTAAGGACCACCTTGGGGTTTAATTAAATGTGGGATTTAATTAAATGTAGACCTATTATCTATGCCTGTTTAATTTCAAGGCAAACGACTATGTTCAGGTTTCTCTTAAATGGATTTTACTTGTTCCCAATGGTGACTGTTTGCTTTGAAATGACCATAGCTCATTTTCACTTTTTTGTTCTTTTCTGAAATCACATGAAGCTACTCTATTAATAATTCAAAACATTTCTTATAATCTTAGTTAAAAACTGTAGTCAATTATTACTTTAGCACTTTCTCCTTCCTCTTCATTTCTCTATCCTTTATATACTGAGAGAACAATGCTTCATTCACATGTTCTTTGAATGTGTGAATGGACAAAGTAGCAAACAGGAGGGTGGGTGATGATTTATTTTGATGATGCTTCAATTAGCACATCCATTCAAAGTGCTTCAATGAATGCAGCACTCATGGTGGACAACTATCTCCAATGTCTTGAACAAACAATTGTTTCACTTTAATGAACAGAACTCAATGCAGAACCCCAGTTCAGTGAAATGAGGCAGCCAAATTAGATGGATCAACCCCTCTTCAACATTTGTAATGAAATATATTGTGGTGGAGTGCCTCATCTAAGCAACACACAGTGACTTTGCACATCACTAGTAAGGAGGGCCCTGCTACTCACTCTTGCAGGTGTGCATACAGTTTCCTCCTTGGTTACACATTACAAAAGTTTAACAATTGCAGAATGGCCAATCCAAACACAAATACATAGTTATCATTTAACAACAAGGTGTTAAGAAATCTGCTGTTTCACCAAAACTGGTTTACTGACATCATGCAACAAAATGGTCAAATCTCATGTTGAATGAAAGCCTTGGAACAAAAATCACCACAGTCATTGTCAGTTGTGGGCTTTGTGTCCACTGAGTATGATATTGATCAGTATTTTGGGTTGATAAGGAAGGAAAGTAATTGTTTAATTAAGGAGGGTATGGTCAATTTATTAGCCCTATTCTCCAATTTGAGAAAAAACCACCTTTCCCAACCTGTCACTCTTCAGAGGCATTGGACTATAACTTTCATCATCTTCAACCTACATACCTAGAAGGTCCTAAGATTGCAGAAAGCAGATTCAGAGTATTCTGTACCAATTCAACCACAGTCTCTGTTTCCCAAATACACTTATTGTGACAGTGCTTCCTTCCCACATCATTTTTCTCTTTCTTTGCAGGCAGACCAGGTTTCTGGGAAGGAAGAAGGCAAGCATTGATGACTTATCCAATGACCTCTTGCTTGATGTGCTTGTTCTGCTTCCAAAAGAAGGGCCGATCCACAACTGTCAACTGTTTTGCAGGATGTGATGATAGATAGATCTGCCAACTATGTGAAAACAACAGAGGGGAGGCCACCCTGAGAAGTGATGAGGTGGGCCTGACAGAATGGAAGGGTTTTTACCTGTTCTTTAATCTCTTTGTATTGTCAGGTGATATGGAAGAATTTAGAAGAAACACTTTCAGAGTAGAATTTTGAGGTCTTCTTCTCTTCATCCTCATCCTCATCATGATCAGAAAAATTAACAGTGGGAAGTTTATCTGGCTTTGTTATCTATTTTTGCCTCAGCTGTTTTCATTCTTCCCTTTGTTTCTGTTTCTTCCATAAGCAGTGTATTAATGGAATGTTGCTGATTAAAATAGTTCTTTCAAGTCCTGGATGAAATGTCTGAGGACTGACCAAACTTGAAAAGGAAATGTATTTTTCATTAGCTCAAAAACACGTCCTAGTTACCCACCACATCATGTATTTCAGAGTTCAGGGACTGCCTTTGGAGTATCTTGCTTATTTTCTTCCCTAAAACCCCTGACGATACATACATGCATGCACACAAAAACATATCCTTATGAACTCCCACCATTCATCACCTAATCCTTTCCTCCCTCTTCTCTCTTGCCTATAAGGTGAATATTAAAAAAAAAAAAATGGCAGGGATAAGAGGGTTTCTGAATTTCAGCATTGTGCCTCTTCAGATATTCTTGCAGCTTCAACAATTTCCATTATGTTAACAGTCTCAGCTAAGGGGGGGGGGGGGAATGAAGAAGTCTCCCCCACCTTTTTTTTTTTTTTTTACACATGTACTATATACACATCCATCTATCCATCCTGACCTTGCAAATAAACCTCCCTTTAAATCTTATATTGAGTTCTGGACATGGCTCTGGTTAATAGATCTATCTGAAGTGGTGGGAATGATGAAGAGAAGAACCTTTCTCGAGAAAAAGAAGGAGTCTCAAACGTTACCTTGTGTATTCTTTATATAACAGCAGATAAAATAAAGTAAAACAGTTATCTTTGAAAACATTTCCTGCCACCACAGGGACAGAACTTCAAAAATCAAGTGTAGGTTGGTCAAAGAAGTTGGTGGGACTAGGAAAACAGTGCATTTGATTTAATACAACTGAAATTAAATAACATGAAATTCAATTAATATAATTTCTCCCATATTTAACAATTCTCTTCTTTTGTCACTTTAAAAATTACGATGTGATAGCACTTCTTGGAAGAGTTATAAGACTACATCCAAGAAATTGTGAGACCACAGGCTGTGAAGTGCTAGCTGCTGTTGGATCTTATTTTTAATTTCCCTCTGATTTTCCACTGATTAAGTTATAATTTGAAACAGAGTGAAAAGATAAAAGCCACATTAAAGTGGATCACCAGGAATGTAATCTATCCATCTTCCCTAGAAGCACACAAACTGTATCCTAATAACAAGACCCTTAGGCTTATCAGAACTTGATTACAGAAATCCAAGCAGCAGCAAGAAGATATAGAAAACTCCAACTTTCTGCTCCCATCTGGTGGTCATATGGAGTTATACAATGTATTTAGCAAAAACTATTCTTGAAAACTTGCCTCTGTCAAAAGCTACAAGTTTTTCAGGGTTTTTTTTTTTGGGGGGGGGGAAGACCCATTTCTACATTTGTAAAGACCCAAATGATAAACTTCCAATAAATTACTTCTTAGCTGAGAGAGACTTTTATCTGAGAAAGAATATTGTAGATGAAAATGAAGAAAGTTTAATGGTGATGTTCTGCAAAGCTCCGAAGGGGTGTTTTATTTTGACACAAAATAAAATAAAAACACAATTTCCAAACTTATTCATGAAACAATGTGCCAGGCCACACCCTATGTCATTCCAGCTGCTACAAGTGGCAATGTTGGTCCACTTTACACTGACTCAAGTCTTCTCATTTGAAGAAGGTACAAAAATTAAACAAAGCAAATGTAATTTGGCAATATGAGAAACTGAAGAAAACTGAAATGGTTACATTTCTCCACCTCTCACTGGACTCATAAACCTGATTAAATGATATGCAAGGGGACTTTTCTCTTCCTTAAAGAACAAATTTTCCCTTTCACTTGGAATGGTTTAGTACAATGCATGTTAGCAAAATGAAGATATAGTGGATTTTAAAAATTTGAGGAGCTCCAAAGTTAAGTCCCCTCTTTGTTTAAATTAGAAAAATGAGTCAGCTTCATCTTATTTCTTGGAAGTCATTCATATTGTCGAGAACCAGATTAATATTATGTATGAGTGATATCTATACTCAAGTTATAAGTAAAAATGGCCTAAGGTGAGCTGATTTTTGTTTATTTGTTTTAATAGGCACTAATTTTCATAACACTGAAGTGAATTTGTATTTTTTTTTTACACAGAATCAAGAATCCTCAAGCTCCAGACCTTTGAAGAGACAGAAATGAGCTACTCCAATGTAAGCAGTTGAAAGACTGCAGCAAGGAAGTCTGCCTTCATTACGTGCATTTGCATATAAATAGTAGGGCTGTGCAAATATGATTAGATTTGATTTGAAGGCAATTCAGCCAAGTAATATATTTGAACATAATTTTTGAAATGAATCAATGTATCAAATTAAATATGATTCAACAATTCAGTATGTATTGCATATCAACTTGTGTGTGCACGCACACCTTTTATAAAATGATTAATTAATTTGTTTCAGCAGTCTGGTTCAATGTATTGAATTGAGTTAGAGTGATTCCCACATCCCTAAAAAAAACAGCAATCCTTGGCTTTTACTTGCTATACAAAGCTGATATTCTGTTAGATAGTGATAAACTCACATGTCTGATTTGAAGTAAGTTTATAATGCCAAACATAGACAGAAGAACATAAAGAAGTAACACTAGCACAGGTTTTACAAGCATGCCCTGATAAGACCTGGCAACTTCCCATTGTGTGTTGTTATACACTGTCAACATGAAAGATTTTGAGAGATAGCAACTTGACAGAAGGATTATACTATTTATGTTTTTACTATACAATTTCAACACTTTACCCGCAAATCTCCTCCCACCCACCCACCCAATCTGATTTATCTAATAGATTCTAGAAGTTGAAGAATATTGGTCACATTTGATTTTATATCTGTATCTATTTATCCAAGTGGTTTGATGTCTGCAACTGAGTCAACATGCAGTTACAGTCAAAGGAATGTGCTCCTCCAGAATAAGGCTTGTGAGCTAAGAGATCTATGAAATTTGGCTTTGCCCCACCAACTCTCTCTCATCCATTGTAGCTGGACTGATACTTTGAAATCAAGTGCATTCTGCTAATTTATAAAAACCTGTGTGGCCTGAGCCTGTCCTCCATAAAATTACCTGATATCTTATATTTCAGATCAGCCATGAGCATTCACATCACCTAAAGACCATTCAAGTGTTTCAAGCAATCATTCATAAACAGTTCTGCAAAACCCCAGTGTTCCATAGTTTTCAACTAAATGGCCCATCATTTCCTTCCTGCATTCACCACTAATCAGCTGGCCATGCCAGATCCTGCTTACCATTTTAAATTGATTTTCCTAATGTTCACCATCAATTAGCTGGCCTGCAAAAAATTATCAGTGGTAAGAATTGATCCACTGGAGCATTCAAGTGATAATACAAGGAGCAAGGTTTTGAATGCCGTTACCACTGTGAGTCCACATGTCATCTTGCATTATCAGTCCAAACAGAAATGTGTGAATAAGAAATATGATTATGTCTAAAAATGGAAGTTCATTCATTTATTAGTTAATGCATTAGATCTACCTGCCCATAGCCCCTTGAAGAATGTAATTATTCAACAAGATTGAGCAGGAGTGTATGCAGTTCATGAGATATATCCAGCTGTAATAAATATTTCCAATTTTGGATTAAAATTTGGATTTAAAAAGGCCAAGGACTACATACAAGGTTTAAAAGGACTTTGAAATGGCAAGTTTGGGAAGATATACACAAATACGATATTATTATCATTATCATCACCTTCTCTGAAAAAGGTATAATTCCATACTCTTATAGACAAAACCTGCAGAGAGTCAAACTGATTGTGTTATGATACAAATACAATTAATAAATAAGATTTTATAAGTTCTTTGAAGCTTTCTATCATTATTATGGGCTGTATATCCTTTAAAAATATTTGAAAGAAGTACTTCAGACCTTGAGTGTGCACAGTAATTGACTCCTTAAAACAGCTATTTATTTATTTATTTATCCATCCATCCACTTATTCATTCATTCATTCATTCCAGGCCTGAGCAAAATCCTATTGTGTGTGTGTGTGTGTGTGTGTGTGTGTGTGTGTTTGAGCAGCAAAAGGTGCTGCACTGATATAAAGTTCAAAACTTTGGACATAACTTTTTTTCCAAATCAATTTTGAAAGCACACACAGCCAATTAAGCAGAGACAATTGCATACTCATTTGTTTTGAATTCTTTACAGAAGCTACTTGTTCACTCTCATTTTCTGCACTTTACGTAATGTTGCTATTTCCAAAAAAGTAATAGCATGATGGGTATGCATTGTTTCTTAGGAGCTAGTTCTACTTATATATTTAAAGCATTTTCCTCATCTTCTGGCTACCAAGTGGGACCCTCATCCTGAAAACAGTGGTGCATCTCAAGATAGGGCTTTATATAATAGCTCTTGCATTGTGCGATAATCTAACTGTTGGTCAAAAGGTGTTGCTTTGTGTAAAAGCTGCAAGATATTTTATTTGGCTGTGCAGCTGGGATTTGCTTCACCTTCTAGTTTTAACAGGAGAGTATCACTTACCAAAAACAAACAAAAAAGCTAAGTATCTTAGCATTTTAAATGTGATTGCTGAATTGCTTGGGTTTTCCAAACCTGTATGTGTCTTTGAGTACAGGGAAAATCAGCACTGAAACCATGAATAGCTGAGCCTTAATATAAGCCTTCAGCTTATATTTGGCTGCTCCATAGAAGCTTAGATCTCAGGCCCAGAGCCTCATTTTAGAGAGAATTCACCATCATTATAACAAGCAGTAAACAAAGTAAAATGAAAAAAAAGAAAGAAAAAGAAAAAAAGAAAGGTAGTTAGGTTCAGTCTTTCACTATTCATAACTCCAGAAGTGTTTTGAGGAGACTGTTTAGATATTCCCTAGATATTAGAGTTAGTTCACTTAAATGGATGTTCAGATGCACTTATGTCCCCTGGCAGTTCTCAAAACTATTTTTCACCAAGGGAGATGTAACTTGTTTACTTATGATGGAACCACAAAGCTTTCCTGGTCTAGATAAATGGCACTCCATTTCTATTTTCAAAAGAGCTTTTATGAAAGAGAGTTTGGGATAGATCTGTCTGTAGCACTTTAAAGTACCTTAGCCTTGGTGACAGATATTGATTTCAAAGCAGGGGAATCGTCTACACGTTTCAAACAAGGAAAATATAACTAAAGCTCAACTCAGAGCTATCTATGGAACAGAAAAAAAATTGATGACCTTGAGAAGAAAAACTCATACAAACACAAAGCTTAAGAGTGGCCCTTTTCAACTAGAAAAATGATAAAAATCAGTGTGCATGGTGGATCATCTAAGTTGGCTCCCAGCTACAGAGTTACTCAGATCTCTGAATTGAATGACTTATCAGCCAAAATGTTCCAAGTTTACCAAAGAAAAGACAGTAGAACCTGTTTGTCAAAATATTGTGCTACCCATATGTTTCATAACTTTCTTAATTAGCATCAATAAATTAATGCAGTGATTATTTGTAGGAGTTCTGCTTGCACAAATGTGTATTAGGATTTATAACATGAGCATAATCTTTAGCTTAGAGAAACCTTAAAAAAAAACTAATTGATTTCTTACTATTGAAGAGAAAACAAAACAAAACAAAACAGAAGAAAAACCCTATTTAATATTGTTTCAAATATTATCCTCTTTTACTAAGAAATGAAAACCAGAGAAAAATGTTTGCTTAACTTGTTACATTAAAGGTGCACCTATACTCACAGCTTGTATGTTTATAAATTTACAGAGTCATAGGGAACATTTGGTGATCTTAACAAGAATTCTTAAAAATGCCATAATCCAAAAGTTCTGAACACCTACTAGGTTATTTCTTTTTCCTATAGCATTTTGCAGCAGGTTAAATGGATTTCATCCTCCCCTCCACCACCACCCACTCTTTCCAATATTATGGGTGAGAAATCCAGGAAAATTCTGTTCAGTTCTTTATAAATGAGAGAAACTTTTGTAAGAGCTCTTTATATTGATCTTGTTCCCTGATAATGATAAATCTGACCATTTTGGACTGGCATTGTTATTGTTGTTGTTCTAGTTGTTATTTAGATGATAAAGTGATTTCATTTTTTTAGATACCCCAAGAATGAATGAGATTGGTGACTTTTGGTGCTTATTTACCTAGAAAAAAAATCTGTTTTGGTCTAAGTCTATTCATATATATTTATTGTAAAGGAAGGTCTATGACTCTAACAACGTGATTAATTTAATTGCTTATGATGAAAGATGGAGAGACTTAGTAATGAGAGAATTACACAGGCTGATGAGAGAATTTACTGTAAATATGGGAAAGGCTTTGGGGGGTTGGAAAAGTTAAAAATGAAATATCAGAAAAAATGGATATGGAAGAAAAAGAAGTGGAAAAGGCTAGAGTGCAAGAAGAAAGGAAGAGAAGGTGAGTCTTATATGAAAAAGCAGAAGAGAGAGACAAAAGAATGAATGGAAACTGGATATTAGGAATGAGGATGTCAAAGCTATTTGGAATTTTTTTTTAAAAGAAATGAATGGTAGCACCTTTTCTGACTTCAGAACCAAACAAAACGAAAAATACAAATAAGCTTTCTAGATTGGGTAGATTGATACAGGATTTAAACTGGGATGAGTAGGGGAGGGGAAGGGACTTCAAGATAGTTCGGTTATACAAATTCAGGTTACACATGAGACTGATTACAAGTACCTTATCAATTAAAAATTGAAATGTGTTAAAACCTTATTGTGTTTGAGGAGGCCTTTTGATGTATGTGACTTCAGCAGTCTTTTGCTCAATGGTGTCCTGAGGGGTTGAAATGTTCTGATATTACTTTGTCCTTATTTTGAGTCCTGATGTCAAACATGTGTCTATTAATTCTTTGTGCAAACTTTCTACAAACACATTTTGCGCAGCATAATAAACTCAAGGTGATTTACATAGTGCTCTCTCTCTTTTTTCTTCCCCACAACAACCTTGTGAGATAGGTTGAGTTAAGAGAGGATGCAGGCTTATTTTGTGACTTATATAATGCTATAGAGAATCTGGGTCTCACCAGTTCTTGTCCAGCACCTTAGCTACTACATCACACTGGTTCTCCTCCATACTCTTATCCATTTCTCTATAGCCAAGATGGCAATATCTATTGACACGTTAAAAGAAGAGGAAGTTTTAGAAGCTCTGGCATGCCTTATTCCATGCATTCTAGCTTTGAATAGGCTAGACATGTATTCTGAGGTGAAAGAGAGACAGAAGAGTGCTGAGATAGATAGATAGATAGATAGATAGATAGATAGATAGATAGATAGATAGATAGATAGATTCAGAAAAGCACCTACTATCTCTTTCTGAAGGCAGCAGAACATTACTGCCTGAAGCAATTCCTTCTTCAAATTTGTTTGTCCTCTGCTTTTCTATAAATAGTTAAGAAAAAAAAAATCCACCCACCTCTCCGTAGTTACTTTTTGAAATTCTTGCTATTGGGTATAGTAACCGTAAGTTCTGTTTTGTTCATGTATGTGCCTCTGTGTTTTTGTTGTATACAATTACATAAAATATATAACATTTCTACTTCTCTTCCTTTGTTAGTCTCTGTTGATTTTACCTATTTAGCTTACCTGCCTCATATTCAATAAGATTATTCAGCAAAAAAGAGATTTTCCATTCAAGAGGACACTGGATGTTGGGATTCAAATCTCTAGCAGAGAATGTGATGGAAGCCCCTTAAGGTTGTTGTCATGTCAAAGGGATGGGCACAGTCATTTTACTGTAATGTTAAAGATAACACTTCTAGTGGTTGCCACATTATATGCCTGATTCAAGCTATACTGGATAGTCATGGCCTAGGGCATTGACTAGAACTGCTACCATTGTTGAAAACCAGGTCTGACAAGCAAGCTAAGGTTAATGTAAAATAAGCAAAAGGCAGTATAGATTCCCATTTTAAAAAGATTCATACATATGCCAAGTCTTTGAGCAACAGGGACAATTTTTAAGAATAGAACTTTTGACAGATTCTGGTAAGTAACAAGCAGAAAAGGAATCATGGGTCAAACCTGATGAGGCTAATAGACTCCTCATGGATTCTTCCACTTCCACACTAAGACACATGATCTTTTTTGTTGTTGTTTTCATTGTTTTTGTTTTTGTTTTTTTTGTTTTTTGCTGACAGCAATGCATGGCCTTTCTGAGGAAACCTATGAAAGATCTGCTATCACTTTTGCTTGTTAAGTTTGCAGGTAAACAGAGTAAAGCAGGTCACAAGAAAGAGAAGGTCAATGATATGTGCAACCTATAGAAACTGAGTTTTCAATGTCAGCCTTGCAGATATCTATGGGGGATTGCAAAATAGGAAGAACCAGATGTCAGTATTACCCATAAAATTTAAGAATCAAAACTAACTAGCTCTATACTGTACAGAGCTTGAACCAATAAAGGAAGATATACAATAAATGGAAATAGACATCTGAAGTGTCCATGTTTGATGAAAGTATCTTGGGACTATGCCAGTGATGTCTGTTTGGGGTTTAAAACAGACAAGATTGTGATCACAGCATTGCAACTGAAGTCCTTTCCTCTTTCCTATTTGTGTTGACATTTCAAGCATTTACAAAGGAGCTAGGCTTCAGTTGCAATGTTGTAACTGCCATCTTGCCTGTTTTGACCTCCTCCTGCACACATTACTGTTGTTTTGGGCTTCCCTGAAAAAAGTAATTGGTTACTTGGGGATACAGCATGATATATTTCCTGGCTTTCTCAACCCCCCCCCCTCTTGTTAGGAGATATGTTTGTGTGTGTGTGTGTATGTGTGTGTGTGTTAAAGGAATGTGCTGTAAATGAAGTATGCTTGAAAGCAAAACACGATCCTCAGGTATAAAAAAATATTTCTGTATCCCTTCAGCAAATAAAAATGATAGTTGGTTGCAGCTATGTCATTGGTTTTCTGCTGATACAATTTGTCCACCAAGGCAAACTTTTTTTGGGGGGTGGGGGGTGGGGGGGACTCTTGGCAATCTGCTCTGAAATAAGTTATCTGACACATTGCTACCTAGTACAGCAGAATAAATCTCAATTGGATTACAACATAGTAACCATTTGTTTTAGAGTCACTAAACTACTTCCTGGTTATATTGTTTATTACAAATGTACAAAATTTCACAATTCAGGTTCCCTTTTGGACTATGTCATTTTGCAGGTACTTTTGAGGATGTCCCTAAACTGGTTTGGGGAATTTACTTTTGGAACCACTGAACTGCGCCAATAGCATGGTCTGGAGAAAGAGGTTTGCCATAGTTTGAAGGGGGAAGATAATGTTTCAAAATAACCTGCTCCCAAATAATGAAATTATGCAGACATAAATTTAGACCTTAGAATATGGTTTCTAAGGGGAAAAAAATGAGAAGAATTTAAAAAATCCAGATGAAGGTAGGTAGGTAGGTAGGTAGGTAGACACACAGAAACACATGTGTGTGTGTGTGTGTATAACACACACACACGCACACACACTAGCAGCATTTCATCAATTCCAAGTTCTCGTCCATGTATGATTTGTTCCAGTAGCCCACTTATCTTCAGATTGTCCTGGTTCCCCAACATCTGGCATGTACCTTGTTAATCCAGATGACATCTGAGCCAGCATGACTCTTTTAGTTTGGGTCACTCTCATATCAAAGGTAGGCAGGTGAAGCATTAGGGGGTCTTTGACCAAGGACCCCTACTGGTAAGGTAGGTACCAGCCAGGATTTGAACCCTGGTCTTCCGCATTAAAGAGTGGTGCTCTAACCTCTATGCCATCCAGCTGCTCCTGGATGTACCACTGACACATAGGTGAGGTGGCTGACATTGGGGAATTCTACCAGTGGCTAGAAAGGGCTGGACTAAAAGACAGCACTGAGGCACTGATCATAGCAGCACAAGAACAGGCATAGAAGCAGGGGTCTACCACACTAGACAGGACCCAAGGTGGAGACTGGGCACAGAGGCCTCAGAGACAATCCAACACATAGTGGCAGGATGTAAGATGCAGGCAGGAACAGCATAGTATACTGAATGGTGCAACCAAGTAGTTAGCATTGTGTACATGAACATCTGCACAGTGTATGGGCTAGACCTTCCCAAATCCAGATGGAAGATTCCACAGAAGGTCATGGAGAATAACAAGGTTAAATCCTGTGGGAATTCCAGATCCAGATGGGCAGGCAGGTACTGGCCAATCAACCATGGTAGTAGACAAGGACTAGAAGATAGTGGTGGTGATAGATGTAGCAGTGCCAAGTGACAGCAACATCAGGAGGAAGGAGTAAGAGAAGCTGGAGAAGTACGAGGGCCTGAAGGAAGAACTAGATGTAGAAAGTAAAGGCCAAAGTGGTCCCAGTGGTGGTAGGAACACTCGGGTCTGCGACTCCTAAACTGGGAGAGTGGCTCCAACAGATCCCAGGAACAACATCAGAGCTCTCTGTCCAGAACAGTGCAGTGCTAGGAACAGCTAAGATACTGCGCAGAACCCTCAAACTCCCAGGTCTGTGGTAGTGGATCCAAGATTGAGGAAGACTCATACTACCCATGGGGTAAGAGGGGATTTTTACTAGCAACATTCTTCAGTGTAAAGTGTAAATATTCAGGTTGTGACCAGTGGCTGTAGAAACAAATGGAAGGAAAGGGGAGAATGTGTCACTAGAAAGTTTTCCCATCATGTTTTCATTTATGCTTAGTAAATATTTCACTCTGTTTTATTGTACTGTCACTATCTAATGTAGGCTTTCTTTTTCTTTGTATTTGACTATCTAACAATAAATATCTATTTAAAACAACAATAACAGACAGTGTATCTTGAGAGAACTGTAGCAAGAGAGAGCTTGAAAATTAGCAGTCTCTGTGTCACTAGGGCTTCTTTGGAACAGAAGAGACAAGAGTAGTTCCTTCTCTCATGATGATGATGATGGTGGTGGTGGTGGTGGTGGTGGTGGTGATGACCAAGCTGGTAAAGATATATTTCCAAAGAGCTGTCAGAGAAGGATAATCTCTATGTTGTGTAGTGTTTTCCCAAGAATTAAATAGCACTGAGTAACTGAATGATAATTGATTATATGCCATCAAGTCCATATCAACTCCTAAAGTCCACATAGATTTTCTCCATGATTATCTATCCCAAACTGGTTCTTCAGGTCTTCCAATGGTGTATCAAACATCACTGTAACTGAACCATCCAGCTTGTCATCCTTTTCTTCTCTTTCCTTCCAAATTGACTGATGATGTCTTAAGATACTTAGGATAGTTCAATTAAAGCAGCATGGGTGTCTTAGTTAATGTCTTAGCATTTTAGTATGTAATTTGAATATTTCTTAAATGAATTACTGTCTTACAATATTCAGTCCAAATGAACAATGTTGCTTGTTAAACTTAAAGATGTGAATCAACTTAATTATATCTGATAAAGTTCTCACATCTCACAGATTACTCACAAAGTTACAGTTCTTCTCCTGTTACTTCATGACAATAAATCAAATTCTTCACAGAAAAGAGGTGAATAAATGTATGATTTGGAAAAATTAAAACGATTCCTTGGAATTTTCTGTACAGTAAAGCCTTCCTCCATTGTATTCATGGGTTACTTCACATGTGATGCTCATTACTTGATTTCTTATCCTTGGTTATTCAACATTTGATGATCCACAGTTGAACATATGAATATACTGTACTAGATCAGCTGAAACTTCTATAGCATATATGGTATTGGATTTATATTAGTTCATTCATACATGCAAGATGTCCTTTTCTGACTTCCATTTTTTTAGTACTTTCTTTCATAGAAGGCCTTCTAAAGAGTTTTAGAGATGATCTTGGAGAAAAAATGCAAGAACTGCTAAGGGGGAAAGGTAGGAACAAGCCATTAAGGAGAGACATGGAGAAATGATTAATAAGTCCAGAGGACAGAAAGAAACCCAGCATAACCTCATCTTGATTTTGTTTAGTATAAGATGGGACAGAAAGAAACTTGGACAGGCTTTCAAGATTTTGTTAGTATACCCTATAAACAAGAAGCATTCCCAAATTCCTCTGGTGTCTGTTTCTTGCCCTAGCCTACCTCAAAGGGCTGACATCAATCTTCAAAGTCTGCCCAAGTCTGTCATATCTTCTATAAGGTTATCTCTAAATTCCTTTGCCTCAACATTGTGTATTTCACAGTTCTTATACTAATGTAGTGACTGCAGCAGATGAAGGGTTGCGTAATTTGTTTTTCTGGATCTATTTTTATTTCTCTTTTAAAAGTGCATTAGAGCAATAATAAAGAATTTAGTAAGCTCTGGCAGGAATATGCACCTACTTCTGAATCTCAGCCTTTGGGAGATTTAAGCCATGCAGTACTCCGTGCATATAAATCCTTTATGTGAATGCACAAAAACCTTTCCTTTAAGAGTTGATCTATGACCTCAGGAGCATCAGTCATAGATCGTCCACAAAGATTATATTATAACCAAATAACCATACACTATGTCAAATGTTTATGGGATTTTGATTACATACAATTCAAGTTTGGATTAAAGTAATCTGTATTTTTCTAGACATTGGCCCTGTAACAAAATCCCAGTGTTTCTGGATGCCTGAAGACTGATTTCACTGCACTGTATTAGTACAAAGTTTTTCCCTCTGTCCCCACAAACCTACTGAGACCAGCACGTACTTCTACTGCTGTAGGGCTGGGAACACTAAGATATTGGACAATAAAAGCTGTGGCATTTTTAGTCTCAAAAAGCTATTTTAGGTCATGTTAGAAGCTTTACAGCTCCCTCTGGATCTGTAGATTGGCTTCAAGTTAAAGCAAGAGGCTTTATCAAAAAAAAAATCCCCAAATGGAGGATTTTTTTAAAAAAAAAATCTAATCAGTGGATGAAATAATCTCAACTTTCTACACTTTATTCCACCTCTCTATAATGAACACACATGACAAGTAGGTGGAGGGGTCTCAGTGTAGATAGCCACAGAGTTTGATAAAGTGATAGAAAATTCTGTAAATGATATTTCAGCCACAAATGTACCATCCAGATAAGATGAGAAATAAGGTATCCACTCTTAGAGTAGATTCTGCCCATTGATCTCGTAGTCATTCCAGGACAGCTGAGTACTATGCTCATTTTTTTTTTTTTTTTTTTGGATTCTGGTAAAAATAAGAGAACTTCTAATATTAAATCTTGAATTGGAGGACAGGCAGTTTGCTTCATTTTCAATCCCTCCATTTCATTCACATATATTTTCCACACTATATTACTCTGGGCATTGTGTGTATTATAAAATTCTGCACCACAAACAACTATATAAATATGGACCCTGATCTTTACATATATAGACATCATTGCACAATCTCCTTTTCATCTGCTCCCTGCAAAATGGATACATGCTCCTGCGTATTGGTACAATATGCAAATACTGTTACAGATTTAATACAACCTGCTTACACTAGATCAACTCTCCATTTTGCATGATTTGATGAGTGCTAAAAAATGCTCACCTGTATTAGCACATTAGACTATCTTCCATAGTATCTGCCCAGCTGATTTGATCTGGTAGGGTTGGCGTGTTCCAGGTTCCTTCAATTAAGCAATGTCAACTATAGGGACCTTCTCTGTCACAGTGCATGCCCTATGGAATGACGTTCCCCCTGAGATCTTAACCTCACCCTGCTGGTGTTTTGAAGGGGCCTGAAGTCCTGGCTCTTCACCCAGGTCTTTGCCAGGATGACTGAAGCCTCCTTTAAACTTAAATTATTTTCATGTCATTTCACCCAGTCTGTCATTCTGCCATCTCTACCCTTTTCCTTTCTTGTTTTTATTGTCATGATTTCAAGTTTTAAATCATCTGTCAACTCACAGGGTTGCTAGGAATGGTGGCATATAAATTTAAATACTACTACTACTACTACTACTACCACATCTGATCATCTAGAAAATTGGTCTTTTCAGAGAAATATCCAAATGTGGAATCTTCTCCTAGGATAGGTAAAACAGACATTACTGTGGTGCTTTAAACTTGCAGAAAAGGCCATTCTATTCCAGCTGGTTTTTAATTCTGTTAAATGTTCCTAATTTTCCTTTTAAATGTGGCTCCTGGATTTTATATGATATATGGCTGTGTTCATGTTAATTTATAATCAGGCTGTTTTTACCATATATGACTCTGGTTTTCTATGAGAGAGATGACTGATAAAGCTATAAAATAAATAAGTCTGTGCTATATTACTGACTTTATTAAATGTATACTTAGTATATTGTACTTACATAAGTGTACTTACATAAAATACTAAGTAGCTAAGGTATTAAAGTTAACAAATGTTCACATCAAGATTGGTTTCTTGCAGTGTTGCTGTGTTTTAGTGGTCACTGGTAATGTAGAGAGGGAACAACATGAGAAAACATTTATGCATTTGTATAAATAATTCAGTATAGGGAATGAAAATATGGAGAATTTTACATAATTAGATACTTAATTATAGTCGGAAACCTTGTTACTACTGAATATATTGGGCAAAAGGATTCTGTCTTTCTTCAGTATTACAAACTTGAGTTTACAGTCAGGTTTTATCACTACTTTATTAAATATTTAGGTCTCATCAGCCAAGACCATTATCTTCATTTGAAAAATGGAGTATATCTACTTTCTTTAACATCAAAGAAAACTCACAAATGTTATATAAAACTTTTACCTTAACCACAAAGTCTTTAATATGTATATGTATATGTATATGTATATGTATATGTATATGTATATGTATATGTATATGTATATGTATATGTATATGTATATGTATATGTATATGTGTATGTGTATGTATGTATGTGTGTGTGTGTGTGTGTACGTATGTGTGTATATATGAATTTTTTTTTAACTGATTAAAACATAAGCAAGGAAGCTGAAACTTGCAGCAAAATGTTCCTTTTCAGTCCTTGAGTAAAACACAGATTATCCCAAAGGATTGTAGACATCTATTGTTACCAGAACAGCATGGGAAGAACATGCCCTCCTTCAACCCAAGGAACAGGAATGTGAAACCAGCTAAATAAGGTATAGAACTACGAGCAGGTAGACCCAGGTTCAAGGCTAAACTAAGCAAAAATTAAAACCTCATTGGGTGACTGAGCTATTCATTCTCTTTCAGCCCAGCCTACCTCCCAGGGTTGCTGTGGGGATACAATGAAGGGAGATGTCTGTGTAGTTGCCTTGAAATCCTAGAAAAAAAGGCAGGATATAAATCTAATAGATAAATTAACTTTCCATTAATTCCACTGAAAAGGATTGAGCAAAACAAAAAACCTGAAAGTTTGCTTTCTTTTGCCTTCCATGTTCAAGATTCTTCTTCTTCTTTTAAATAGCAACCTTCTCTCTCCCTCTTTAATCTTTAAACTGATATTTATTCAGAACTGGCTCAAGAGGATTTCCTAGAATTTTCTGTGAGCAGTTATTTATCTCCATAAAAAGCCCTGTTGTCTCTTCTTTACGCAGTATGCATGTTCTAGGCTTTGTGAAACAGGAAAATGATTATTAAAACTGATAAGTGCACTTAAATGGCTTATATGTATCAACTTCATGGAAATAAAGTAGTTAAACACAATCTAATGTAATTGCACAGATTGTGCAGGGTATGCTCAGATAGGAGGCATTAGGAATGAATATCAGTTGGCTGTTTAGGTGCCAGTGACTCTTTTCAGAAGTAATTTAAATAAGCATATACCAAAAGACTTCAAGAAAGCTTTGCTTTGCTTGGGAAGGATGGTGCTTTGACCGTGCAGATATTTCAGATCAGTATATAGCCAGCCCAAGGTAGGGGTTTATAGTACTATTCCATTTCCTTGATTTTCTTTTGGAAAAAAAAAATAGAAAACATGCCAATTTCTGTGTGTGTGCTTCTTTCTCTCACAATGCTTCCAATTTGCTATTCATCTCCCTTCACTGCACAAGCTATTACAGGTCAAACCAAGTTGCAAAGCTAATTAGGTTGTAGTTAATTCTTCAAACTGCAGGAGGGTTTCAATGGAATCATCACTGTATCGCTTTCTAGACAATTTGGTGACAGTGAGGAAATTTTGACATCTGTTTCCAGTGCATGTCCAGATCACAGTGTTTCAAAATAAATGAAATCAAATGATTGGGTGAGGACATGGTGAGTCATGAGCTAATTTTGGATGACAACATGGGAGTGCAATCAGCAGAACTTTGATGAGCATATGGCTTGAAGAAATCACAACTTCAAGAGTTAAATTATGAGATCTGAGGCTTAGATAAATTTTCAAAAGGTGGCACATCATAGAAGCTGAATCTTCTCAGAGGGCAAGATGAAATTGTTAAGGTTGGAGTATTAAAACAATTCTTCAGGGAGTAAACATACTAAATGTAACCATCTTGCATCACATAATCAAGAGACTGAGCTCATAATGCCTTATTGCCATTATGTAATTAAAGCTGCAATTCTAAACGCATTTACAAGAGTGAACACAGTGAGACTTGCTTGTTTCTGACTAGATGTTGGTGAATGTGTTCACTTCAATTTTGTGCCTTTTTTTTTAAAGTTAGGTTTGTTTTATCCCATTTCCATATCAGTGTATGAATTTGTTTAAAAATCTGGATAAAAATATGAAAAAAAAGTCTGATTCTCGTGTGCATTTCCCCTAAGATAATGTGCAAAAGAAGGCTATTCAGTCTTTGATATTTGGGGTTTACTTTCTTAAAAATCTTCTTTCTCATCCTTTCTTACAGCAAGAGCTATTTAAATTTAAACAACTGGGAAATGGAACAGTATAAAATCAGTCATATTTCAAATAGAAGCAGCTTCTGATCCTTTCTGGTGAAATATAATTCTTTGCTGCAGCCTGAGTCCCCCGCCTATCACCAGTCATGGTGCTGAAGAATCTCCCCTCCTTTCCTCACTTCTTTCAGACCATCAAAAGAAGAACATTTTCTTTTCTTTTCTTTTTTTCCTGCATGACACCTTATTGATCTCCCAAATCCTGAAGTGAGAATTTGGTTTTGATTTATTTTAATTTGTTATATTACCAAAGAAAAATATAAAAATGTCCCAGAGAAAAGAAAGATTCCTACTCAGTCAAGCATCTCTGTTTTTTCCTTCCCTTCACTTGATCCCCAAGAAGTCTTCCATCAAATCAAGCCAGTAAATGCAGGCCTTTTACGAAAAAGGCATCCTCTTTCTTTATTCTCAAATTAAACTACAACCTACATCATACTGAAGATCCCCCAGCTTTTAATGTTACATCTTAAAAGGTCTTCTAGCTTTTTTCATTCTTTACTGTAGCAAGAATGCTACAGTAGCATTACTACTTTATTCTTGTGCCTTTTCTGTCTATAGCTGAACCCTTTTCTCTCATTAAATTAAATGTATTAGATTCTCCATAGATTATCTGTCATCATGTGGTTCTCAACTCTTAGTGACCATATAGATTTTCTCCATGTCACTAACCTGGTTTTTCAGGTCTTCTAACAGTACACTCATCACCACTGTAACTGAATACATTCATCTGGCTACTGGTCATCCTCTTCTTCTCCCATAGATTATTAACTGCTTCTTATTTGATTGCCTAGGATGTCATTATCCTCAAGTATTTTCTCTGCCACATGCTTATTATTTGATCCCATATGTATAATTTGTCTGAAATAATATAAATATATATTCAGTTCCACCTTTGGACTTTTGGACCTCATATAACTGTCTAATAACCTACAGCATCAAGGTCCTGGCTGGCACTGTGGGAGACTCTGGCTCATAATATTCATGAATATTCTCAACCCTTCATTTCATCAAAAGATTCTACTTCCTCAACTAAAATACAAACATCTAAATTCATACTGGAGTTTGGAAAAGGAGACAGGAGTCAGTAGTTTTAATTCGCTTGAGATGACAAATACCTATTCTGATTTTTGTATAATTCAGAACAGAGGAAGGAAGGAAAGAACTTATTTTCATTTTTGCTTACAATCATCCCTTACAGTTGTCTCAACTGTTATCTTGAGTAACACAATGACACTCCTCTTGCAAATGAATTGTGATGTGGCCAACTACTTCTTCTATTCTTTTTAATTTCATTCTCAGCTAACTCATTTTTACTTGATGCTTCTCATTTAAATTTAAATATCTAACCTTCCATCTTTTATATCATTTTTCCCATTAATAGCATGAATCCATTCCTTCCAGTAACAGGACCAAAGTGGATTGAATTATCCTTTTGGCAGCACATTTTGAGTAAGGCTGCTTTCATAGCCCAGGGTTAGATAGTTCCTGCACAGCCGTACTATAGTGATAGCAGTTTTCTGTCTAGATATCACATGGTTCTCATAGATGTCTGATTTTACAAATTTTAAATTATTCATGATAAGCTTCGGTTTATTGTGTTACTAGGTTTTACCATGGATGTTTTAATGTATGATTTAAGTGTATGACATCTAATTTAGCTTAGGGTTGTTGTTTTTTTTGGTCTTGTTTTGTTTTTAACTACACATAGTCCTCACTATCCAATCACAATAGGGACAGAATTTAGCTCACTAAGCGATTTGGTCATTAAGCAAATCGGAGCTGATTTTACGGCCTTTTTTATGACAGTTACTAAGCGAATCATCACAGTTGTTAAGCAAATCACTGTGGTCATTAAGCAAATCATGTGGTTGTTAAGTGAATCCAGCTTCCCCCGTGGACACTTTTGCTGGAATTTGCTTAACAACCATGTGATTCACTTAACAACCACATGATTCGCTTAAAGACTGGTGATTCGCTTAATGACCATCATAAAAAAGGTCACAAATTGTGATCACATGATTGCAGGGGTCATAAAGCACTTTTTACAAGGCCGTTATAATTCTGGACATTGTTAAATGAATGCTTATTAAGCAAGGACTACCTGTATTCTAAGCCACTAAAAGTCCTTTTTTTATTGCAGTGGTTACAAATTTAATAAATAAATAAATAGAGGATGGAGAAACAGTCACATTCATCACTAAACTACAATTCATAACAGCTACTGTCAACTTAGGAATGCTGGGAATTGTAGTTTGAGCAAGAGAGAGTCATCAGGTTGAGTGAGAGAGTCATTGTTTTCTTAACTCCATTGTAAAATATGAATGGTTATGACTCTGGTTATTCTGATTCATTGACTTGTGTAATTTGAACAATTTCTCAGGCTGTCAGGATTTTCCAGTGGATTAACTTGGTCTCCTAGCAAAGACAGCACTAAAAATAATAGTAGTTTTACCATCCCAGGGAGAAAAAGGGCATAACATAAATTTTGACCTCTGTTAAAGTCCCTCACATTATTCAGCTGGTCCCCTGGTGTGACTCTGCGATAGGAACTGTCCTCCAAGCATCAGCAAGTAGGACTTTTGTGCAAGTCACATCCTGACATTTACTTCCCCCGGCAATCTTTATGTTTCCCAGAGGTTCTCACTTTAATGTAAACTGTCCTTTTTAAGGGCTAGAAGTGTCAAGTGGCACTTCTGCTTACACCTTTCTCTGTAGAGAGACATTTTAAAGCACTTATGGGTCTGTCTTTATTTCATATTGCCATGGATAATCAAGTAGAACGCTATATAGGAAAAGTGGAGAGAATCTTTCTAACTGGATTTTTTTTTTTTTTGTTCTGTGGAGGATCAGTATGAAATAATGTCTTCCCTTCCCAGTTTTCTGCTGTGTTTCTCCTTCTTCTATTCTAATCTCATCTATTTTGCAGCAAAATCCTAAAGTGGTGTCTTCTGTCAATATCTGTGTTGCAAATTAAACTTATTCAGTAATAACAGCATGTAGTTTTTTTTCCCCTTTTTTTAACCACATGAATAACTCTATTACCATTTTCTTTAACATCTATCTCTACAGCCCAATTCCTCTAATCTTTATGTAGTCACATCTATGTATAGGGCAAGGATAATTAACTCACAGCCTTTAAGCCACACTGATACATTTTTGGAGTTTGTGTGCTAAAGAGAAACTACTTTAATATTTGCCAATGAAGCAGAAAATGTTTTCTGTATGAAGTGCTTGGAAACAACAAAAACATCAGCAATTTTTCCTTAATATTTTCCTTTGAATGTATTAAAATACATACATACACACAAACACGCACGCATTGAAAGTAACTCTTGCTAGAAAAACCCACTAATTGAAACGTAACTTAAATTATTCCTAGCAAGTCAAAATATTTTTAAGGAATGGAAATTTCTACTTGCCGTTACATACCCCATACTCTTGAAATTATTAAGAGTTTGAGAAAAACATAAATGCTCTTCTTGACTTTACAAATTAAGATATGCTGTAGATACAGATTTCATTCTTATAATAGCACAAAAATCTTCCATGTGCTAAGCTGCTGCAATAACTCATCAAAGAAGAAGCCTAATATATAATTACAGATAATTATTAAATTTTCTTTGTGTTTGTTTCTTCTCAAGGCAAACTTCTTTTCCTTCCCCTCAGTCAGACTGAATAGATTCCAAGGCTGAACAATTTATCTGGTCATTTCAGGCAGAAAGTCCTATAAAGATAAATTCCACTTCCAGAAAGTAATTTCCTTGTGAATAAAAATTCAATAATAATAAATTATACAGTTTATAATTCACTGTCTTTACACGATAGCCAAATCAGCTGCCTTACTTACTTGTCTTGCTCTGTCTAATGGTAGGCCAGGCCCTGTGCTGTCTACTGCATTTCCCTTAGAATCTATTAACTTCCTCTTGCTTTTCCTCCAAGGATGTTATAATTATTATTTTTTCCTTTATCATGTGAATAAGTTAATTGTTTCTGAGTTGAACAAGTCACTGAACAATCAGCAAGACCCATTCGGTATAGATAGGTCTCCATTTCTTATGCCACACTGACAGTGTTTTATTAATGCATATTAATCATTATGCTTCTACTGAATACTGCTATAATTCATTGCAAAAAAGTAAAGAAGTGTTTATTTCTGATTTTATATATCCAGTGTCTGTGTCTGTGTCTCTCTGCGTGTATGTGTATATAGACAGACAGATAGATGTCTCCTGAATTTGGAAAAAAAAAATAGTAGTTCAACATTAGAGTTTTATTTATTTACTTCATTTATTTATTTATTTATTTATTTACTTTAACAGTATTGACAGTTTCTGCTCCATATCTCCATAATTCAGATTTAAAATGTTCAAATAAAGTAGCATATCCCAAGTACATGCATCTATAAAAACCTGAATCCACAAGCTGATGAGTTGAGGCATTGTAAATCTATGTAAAATTAAGTAAAGTCTTCCTTAAGTTCAACTCCACTTGCAGTGATTTTGTGGACATGTCCAGGTGGTTTCCTTGGGAATTATACAGAAGTTATTTGCCATTGCTTTCTTCTATTTGTTTTTGTTTTTTTAATATTTCCCAGTCTACCCTACTGCCCTGTAATTCCTTGGAGGTTTTGTGAGACTAGGCTGAAGCTGCCATAACCTAAAGATGAAGCAGGCACGTAAGCATTGAGGACAAAAGCCAGGAAACTTATCTATGGGATCCCTTCGGGGAGGTAGATAAGAAGGAAGCAAGTCATTAAGGAAAAAACAAAGGACCTGAACCAGAAAAAAAAAGTTGGGCCTGAGCACATGGAAACCCCAATCCCATCAACAACTGCCAGACTTGTGAATCAACAAAGCAAGGACTTCTGGGGATAAAAGGGGTCCCAAAGCCCACCCACTCGGAGTCGTCTGAGTTGACTGAGCTAAATCATCTGAGTCACCTTTGGATCCAGACTTGGCTTCCGTCCCTCTAGCTAGTGCCTGGCAGCCTAGTTGGGAAGGACATGGGTAAGTGTGGAAGAGCGCGTGTGTATGTGTATGAGAAAGAGCAAATGTACCTTGCAACCAGTAAAGTTTTGCTGTTACTTTAAATTCATTGGGTCTCCGTGTATTTCAAAGAACCTCTTGTGCCTCAGTGTTCGGTTGGAAGTGATTTGTGTGTATCCCTAATTATTTCCTGGCTGTTGACCAGGGTTGTGTGTCTGTCTGCTCCAGCTGCACCAATCTGGAAAACCCAGGTATAAAGCAAGGGGGGCTGACAAGATCTGCGTGCCTCAACAGGCTGTGAGTGTGTGAGTGAGTGACCATAAGCCAAACCTGGGAGCAGCATGTGTAACAGTTTCTCATAAAATACAAACCACTCTGACCTTACTAAGCTTTGTGGGATCAGCCACCTTCTGAAAGCAGGCCCTAAATAAGACCAAATGAGGAACTGCTGAAGATCAACCATATTGATATCGAATGACTTCACTCCAAATTATTTGAAAGTATTGTTAGGCAACACCTACAGAAAGTATACAGATTATTTTTTCCTTCATCTGCTTCGCTGTTTAACCTCTCCTTCAATCACAGGAAGTTGGTTTTCAAAAGTTGTACCATGGCATAATTTATCCTTTAGACACTGAAGCCATGGTCTAAAAATCAATGTTACTGTTACTACTGCTTTAATATTCAAAGCTGTATACATGCTGAATCTGAACATACCCTGTCACTTTTTTATTATTATTTTTAAACTCATCAGGCCACAATATCTATATCTTTGTGCTGAAATACTTTGCAATTCATGTAATAATGGAACAGAAGCTTTGATTATTAAAACAGTTGGTAGCACCATCTTGGTTTGCTAAGCACTTAAATAAAAATATACTATTCACTTGAAGTTGCATGTTGTGTATTAAAATATAGTCACTAGGAATCTTTCTTAAGGATAGAAATGATCAAGATTTTGTTTTCTCATAAAACCAAACAGCAGGCATTGAAGATTAAGGATGAAATATCTTATGATGGAAAACAGGGGCTCAATTTCTGCTATCTCCAAAAAGTGAGAAAAATGATTAATAGTATGATATCATAGAAGTCTACCTGTTTTATATACGGTCCTTTAGGGCATCAATAGGTAGAATGTCACAATCACTTTTCCCTCTAGATATCACAAGCTGGAAGACACCTTGAAATTCAGTTCCACCATCTTCCATATCTGTAACACCTAAATCCAGCCTTCCACAATCCGTTGTCTTTTATACAAACTGGACTATTATTCTCTTAATTCCCAAGCAGCATGCCATATTGGACTTAAAATTCCAATCTTAATTTGAACATATGGACAATCCAACATTAAGGCTTTAATCAAAAATAACAAGACCTAAATCAGATCATCTTCTGTTAGTTCAGCTCAACAAGCAGACCAGGATAGGAGAGTCATCTAAGGAAATGCTTGATCATGTCCATTTAAAACATTTAAAAAACATTTTTAAAAAAATCAACAAGGGCTCCACAAAAAAACCTTAATCCCGGTGTTTAAATGGAGCCAGGATGATTGTGCAGATAGTAACACAGAACATAGATTCATTACTTTTTTTTTTTTTTAATGAAACCAAAGTAAGTAGCCCATAGAAAGACACTAGTTAGAAACTTCAGTGAAGCAGGAAGAGAAAAATGAACTGAACAATCCTCATTTTCTTATTTTAAGCACCTTATTCAGCACTGTCAAAGGGAGCATGATGGTGATTTGCTGCCATTGTCTCATGACACTAGCTACTCAAAAAGGTTAATGATTCTTCAAGGACACATAATTTAGTCCCTTAGAGGTTTAAGTGTCAAGTTTTAAATAGGTACCAGAGAGCACTTATTTTGGAAATGTAGCCATTTCTGACCAGCCTTTCAGTCACAGAATAATTTACGACTTGCCATCATCTGATCTGTCCCTTAAGAATTGACGGCATTCCATCTGAGAATAATTGTTAGAAATTAATCAATAAATGTTCAGTTTTCTCATTGACCTAACATTTGTGAATATGCATAAACTTCCATTGACTCGCAGCCAAGGTGTTTGACCAATTCAAGCTGCAATCCTATACATCCCTACTCAGAATTAAATCCTTTTAACCACTCTCCCTTCCTAAAGTGGATATAGCATTTTAATCTTAATACTAAAGACTACCCTGACTTAACGGGATAAAACAGAGAGGTTTGTTTGTTTGTTTGTTTATACTTCACAATGAAATAACAAGTGAATGAAAACAAGTATTATAAAAAGATAAAAAGTTATTATTAGAATTAAAACATTATCACAATTTTTAAAAAAAGATTTTAAAAAAGATTTAAAATATACAAAACCCACCGAGAATATCAATTACAATGAAGCTGTCTAGGAATATCTCCGATTCCCAAAGACCTCTGGGCTGAATGATAGTTTTAGCTGGTGTTATTAAACAAACAAGCAAACAACAACAAAAACAAATCACAGTGCTTACGTTCAAGGAAATCAAATCTCTGACACGTGTTGTAATTGATCACTCTTCACATTGATGTTATAATAATAAAAAATTAATGCATAAACTACTTTTCTTTTCAACTATTAACTACTATCTAACCCTAAACTGTCATTTAGGAGACATTTATTCCAGATATTTAAACAACAAGGAAATATTCAGTCTCACTATCTAGTACATTAGAGAAGCTCCAGCTCTTCCTTTACAAGAATACACCAATATGAGACAAACACTTTTTGCTACTGAATTACTGGAAAACTGCAACTAATTTGTCATACACATATGATACAATCATTTACTATTTTGAAGAGAACAATTAAAAGCTTAAATGAAGTGGAACTTACAAACATTTCAAGTTGTAGTCTTCATAGTCTCTTGTTTTGTAATTCATACACTTGTTTCTCTACCAGTTGCATACTGTTCAGAATTATTTCAACAATGATAGATTTTCAGTTGTTCTCACTGCATCCTGCAAGAGCAAGATCTTCCTATTTTATTGTACCTTATCCTAAAGGGCAGCTGTATTGTTTTAAAGCTTTTCAAATAACTGATAATGTCTTTTTCCACATCAGGTATACAGTCGTGTGAAAAAGAAAGTACACCCTCTTTGAGTTCTATGGTTCTATGTATCAGGACATAATAAAAATCATCTGGTCCTTAGAAGTTCTCAGAAGTAAGTAAATACAGCCTCAGATGAACAACAACACATGACATATTACACCATGTCATCATTTATTTTACAAAAAGAGCCAAAATGGAGAAGTCATGTGTGAAAAGCTAAGTCCACCCTTACTGCTTCCATAGGTATGAAGAGGCTAAGTAGCTGCCAAGTGCTGCTAATCAAATGCCCTTGATAATTGATCATCAGCAAGTGTGTCTACCTCTATAAAAGCTGAAGTGTTAGGAGTTGGCTGGTCTCAAGCATTGAGGTGTGTGTTAATATAATGCCAGTGGGTACAGACATCAGCAATGAACTTAGAGAAGCAATTGTTGATGCCCATCAGTCTGGGAAGGGTTATAAGGCCATTTCCAAACCATTTAAAGTCCATCATTCTACAGTGAGGAAGATGATTCACAAGTGGAAAACATTCCAGACAGTTGCCAATCTTCCCAGGAGTGGATGTTCCACCAAATTCACCCCAAGGTCAGACCAGGCAACGCTCAGAGAAATTGCACAAAATCCAAGAGTTACATCTCAGACTCTACAGGCCTCAGTTAGCATGTGAAATGTTCAAGTTCATGACAGTACAATTAGAAAAAGACTGAACAAGTATGGCTTGTCTGGAAAGGTTGCCAGGAGAAAACCTCTTCTCTCTAAAAAGAACATGACAACATGGCTTAGGTTAGCAAAGTTGCATCTGAACAAATCACAAGACTTCTAGAACACCGCCCTTTGGACAGACGAGTCCAAAGTGGTGATGTTTGTCCATAATGCACAGTGCCACATTTGGCAAAAACCAAACACTGCATATCAGCACAAACATCACATACCAACCGTCAAGCACGGTGGTGGAGGGGTGATGATTTGGGCTTGTTTTGCCGTCACAGGACCTGGGCATCTTGCAGTCATTGAATCAACCATTAACTCCTCTGTATACCAAAGGATTCTAGAGTCAAATATGAGGCCATCTGTGTGACTGCTACAGCTTGGCTGATATTGCATAATGCAACAGGACAATGATCCCAAGCACACTAGCAAATCTACAACAGAATGGCTGACAGAGAAAAGAATCAAGGTGTTGCAATGACCCAGTCAAAGTCCAGACCTCAACCCAATTGAAATGCTGTGGTGGGACCTCAAGAGAGCTGTGCATAAACAAATGCCCGCAAACCTCCATGAACTGAAGCAATGTTGTAAAGAAGAGTGGGCCAAAATTCCTCCACAACAATGTGAGAGACTGATTAAATCATATAGGAAATGATTACTTCAAGTTATTGCTGCTAACCCCTTCATGGATCACTGCCTTGTCCTGGCGAAGGGGCTTGCGTAACTCAGTGAAGCCATGAGCTATACCCTGCAGGGCCACCCAAGACGGACAGGTCATGACAGAGAGTTCTGACAAAATGTGGTCCACTGGAGAAGGAAATGGCAATCCACTCCAGTATCCTTGCCAAGAAAACCCCATGGACAATGTTAAAAGGCTAAAAGATATGACGCTGGAAGATGAGCCCCTCAGGTCGGAAGGTGTCCAATATGCTACTGGGGAAGAGCGGAGGGCAATTCCAAGTAGCTCCAGAAAGAGTGAAGCGGCTGGGCCAAAGCCGAAAGGACGTTCAGCTGTGGATGTATCTGGAAGCGAAAAGAAGGTCCGATGCTGTAAAGAACAATATTGTATAGGTACCTGGAATGTAAGATCTATGAACCAAGGCAAGCTAGATGTGGTCAAACATGAGATGATAAGACTGAACATCGACATCTTGGGAATCAGTGAACTGAAATGGACGGGAATGGGTGAATTTAATTCGGGTGACCATTATATCTACTACTGTGGGCAAGAAACCCTTAGAAGAAATGGAGTTGCACTCATAGTCAATAAGAGAGTGGGAAAGGCAGTAATGGGGTACAACCTCAAAAACGACAGAATGATCTCAGTGCGTATCCAAGGCAAACCATTCAATATCACAGTCATCCAAGTATATGCCCCAACCACTGATGCTGAAGAAGCTGAGGTTGACCACTTCTATGAAGACCTACAACATCTTCTAGAACTACCACCAAAAAAAGATGTCCTTTTCATCATAGGGGATTGGAATGCTAAAGTAGGAAGTCAAGGAGTAATCGGAATAACAGGCAAGTTTGGCCTTGGAGTACAAAATGAAGCAGGGCAAAGGCTAATAGAGTTCTGTCAAGAGAACAAGCTAGTCATAGCAAACACTCTTTTCCAGCAACACAAGAGACGACTCTACACATGGACATCACCAGATGGTCAATACCGAAACCAGATTGATTATATACTTTGCAGCCAAAGATGGAGAAGCTCTATACAGACAGCAAAAACAAGACCAGGAGCTGACTGTGGCTCAGATCATGAGCTTCTTACTGCAAAATTTAGGCTTAAATTGAAGAATGTAGGGAAAACCACTAGACCACTCAGGTATGACTTAGATCATATTCCTTGTGAGTACACGCTGAAGGTGATGAATAGATTTAGAGGATTAGATTTGGTAGACAGAGTGCCTGAAGAACTATGGACGGAGGTCCGTAACATTGTACAGGAGGCAGCAACTAAAACCATCCCAAAGAAAAAGAAATGCAAGAAAGCAAAATGGCTGTCTGATGAGGCTTTACAAATAGCTGTGGAAAGAAGGAATGCGAAAAGCAAGGGTGAAAGGGAAAGATATAAGCAACTGAATGCAGATTTCCAGAGAATAGCAAGGAGAGATAAGAAGGCCTTCTTAAATGAACAATGCAAAGAAATCGAGGAAAACAATAGAATGGGGAAGACTAGAGATCTCTTCAAGAAAATTGGAGATATGAAAGGAACGTTTAGTGCAAAGATGGGCATGATAAAGGACAAAAAAAGCAGGGACCTAACAGAAGCAGAAGAGATTAAGAAGAGGTGGCAAGAATACACAGAAGAACTATACAAGAAAGATCTTAATGTCCCTGATGTCCACGCTGGTGTGATCACTGACCTTGAGCCAGACATCCTAGAGAGTGAAGTCAAGTGGGCCTTAGGAAGCATTGCTAACAACAAAGCTAGTGGAGATGACAGTATTCCAGCTGAGTTATTTAAAATACTAAAAGACGATGGTGTTAAAGTGCTGCACTCAATATGCCAGCAAGTGTGGAAAACGCAACAGTGGCCACGGGATTGGAAAAGGTCAGTTTATGTTCCAATTCCAAAGAAGGGCAATGCCAAAGAATGTTCAAACTATCGCACAATTGCACTCATTTCACATGCTAGCAAGGTTATGCTCAAAATCCTACAAGCTAGGCTTCAGCAATACATGAACCGAGAACTACCGGATGTACAAGCTGGGTTTCGAAGAGGCAGAGGAACTAGAGATCAAATCGCCAACATTCGCTGGATCATGGAGAAAGCACGAGAGTTCCAGAAAAATATCTACTTCTGCTTCATTGACTATGCAAAAGCCTTTGATTGTGTGGATCACAACAAACTGTGGCAAATTCTTAAAGAGATGGGAGTACCAGACCACCTTACATGTCTCCTGAGAAATCTGTATGCGGGCCAAGAAGCAACAGTCAGAACTGGTCATGGAACAACCGATTGGTTCAAAATAGGGAAAGGTGTACGACAAGGCTGTATACTGTCACCCTGCTTATTTAACCTATATGCAGAGTACATCATGAGAAATGCCAGGCTGGAAGAATCACAAGCCGGAATTAAGATTGCAGGGAGAATCATCAACAACCTCAGATATGCAGACGATACCACCCTAATGGCAGAAAGTGAAGAAGAACTAAAGAGCCTCTTGATGAGGGTGAAAGAGGAGAGTGCAAAAGCTGGCTTGAAACTCAACATTAAAAAAACTAAGATCATGGCATCTGGACCCATCAATTCCTGGCAAATAGAAGGGGTAGAAATGGAAGCAGTAACAGACTTCATTTATTTGGGCTCCAAGATCACTGCAGACGGAGACTGCAGCCATGAAATTAAAAGACGCTTGCTCCTTGGGAGGAAAGCTATGGCAAGCCTAGATAGCATATTAAAAAGCAGAGACGTCACCTTGCCGACAAAGATCCGCATAGTCAAAGCTATGGTTTTTCCAGTAGTAATGTATGGCTGTGAGAGCTGGACCATAAAAAAGGCCGAGCGCCGAAGAATTGATGCCTTTGAACTGTGGTGCTGGAGAAGACTCTTGAGAGTCCCCTGGACTGCTAGGAGGTCAAACCAGTCCTAAAGGAAATCAACCCTGATTGCTCATTGGAAGGACTGATAATGAAGCTCAAGCTCAGATACTTTGGTCACCTAATGCGAAGAGAGATCCCTTTGGAGAAGACCCTGATGCTGGGAAAGATTGAAGGCAAAAGGAGAAGAGGACGGCAGAGGATGAGATGGTTAGATAGCATCACTGAAGCAATGAGCATGAAACTGAGCAAACTCAGGGAGGCAGTGAAGGACAGGAAGGCCTGGCGCAATATGGTTCATTGGGTCACGAAGAGTCGGACACGACTTAACGACTAAACAACAACAACAAATTGCTGCTAAAGGTGGTTCTACAAGCTATTGAATCATAAGGTGTACTTAGTTTTTCGCTTTACTCATAAGGTAGAACTGGTCCAGAATGCAGCAGCACACACAGTATTGGGTGTTCCTAGGTTCACCCATGTTACACCTCTGTTGCATGAGTTGCATTGGATCCCAGTTTCCTTCTGGATGCAATTCAAGGTGCTGGTTATCACCTTTAAAGTCCTACATGGCCCAGGACCAGGTTATTTACCACCTCTTGCTAAGAATATCTGCCATCCCACCAGATCAGATAGGGTAGGCACACTACAGATCCGTTATCTGAAATCTTGCCACCTGGTGGGACTTTGGAAGTGTGCCTTTTCTGTGGTCTACCTTATGGAACACACTCCCCTTGGTGATTCAGCAGGCCCCCATCCTTTTAGGCAATAGGACAGGACAGAATAGAAGAAGGGTATTTGGAGCTGGCTGTGGGGCATCCCAAGGGGACGATTAAGGTGCCAGGTTTTCGTTTTATGGTTTTATGGTGTTTTATAGTTATTGGGTTTTACTGCTGTTGTGAGCCACCCAGAGCTGTTTAGGTTGGGTGGCCATACAAATCTTTTAAATAAATAATAAATATCAAACACCATGGATGATGCTTTTGCAGGACAGTTTCCACATCCATGAACAAGTGTCACTTGAGGCAGGGTTCAGACTGTTTTTTTTTCCCCCCATGCCATCTAACACTGAAAATTAGAACTAGTCGGTGATGTAATAGGTGATGCACATAAGATATTGTTGTTTTACCAGGCATGAGATAAATTTCTGCTGAAAATTATTGACATTCTCAGCAAGGCTCACTGAAGCATGCAGGGACAAGTTATGGCATCAGTGGGCATCTTGTGTAGACTTTTCAAACACATCCTAGGGGTATGTTTTGTAGATGAGTTTGTGAAGAAATAAAGTTCAGTGCCAGCAGTTTTGTAGAATGGAACTTGATTTGTGGAAATCAGCATCAAAAAGAATTTAAAGTCAGGAGAAGACAAGAAGAAAAGTATACATTGCCATTTGTTCATAGAGCATTTCAAGTACGGCTAGCTGTAGTGCGCAGCCATGAAATTAAAAGACGCTTGCTCCTTGGGAGGAAAGCTATGGCAAGCCTAGATAGCATATTAAAAAGCAGAGACGTCACCTTGCTGACCAAGATCCGCATAGTCAAAGCTATGGTTTTTCCAGTAGTAATGTATGGGTGTGAGAGCTGGACCATAAAGAAGGCTGAGCGCCGAAGAATTGATGCCTTTGAACTGTGGTGCTGGAAAAGACTCTTGAGAATCCCCTGGACTGCTAGGAGGTCAAACCAGTCAATCTTAAAGGAAATCAACCCTGATTGCTCATTGGAAGGATCGATAATGAAGCTCAAGCTCAGATACTTTGGTCACCTAATGCGAAGAGAGATCTCTTTGGAGAAGACCCTGATGCTGGGAAAGATTGAAGGCAAAAGGAGAAGAGGACGGCAGAGGATGAGATGGTTAGATAGCATCACTGAAGCAATGAGCATGAAACTGAGCAAACTCAGGAAGGCAGTGAAGGACAGGAAGGCCTGGCGCAATATGGTTCATGGGGTCATGAAGAGTCGGACACGACTTAATGACTAAACAACAACAAGCTGTTGTGCATCCAGTATAATATTATTTAATAAGTTTAAACTTATTTATAATTACAAATTTATTTTGTACATTTAAAATTTAAAGCTATAAGTTATAAATATTTATTTATAATGTTTCTATGCCTAGCAATGACCCTGCATAATTTACCCACTGGGCTGACTCTAGTCCCTTGCTAATAAACCATAGAGCATTTTCAAAAAAAAAAAAAAAAAATGTGGTCCCTTTAACCCAGAGATTCTATAAAGAATCATCCTGATAGTGACCACTTTCCAGGATTTTTAACCATCTAAGTTCCATCACACTTCCCCCCCCCCCGACCTGTGCTATATTGTTACAAAGGAAGATAAATTCTGTCCCAGACACATTAAAGGGTCACCACAGCATCGAGAAATGCTCCCTAGCATCCTAAAGTCTGATTTAGCTCATCGGATTCAAGATGAATTTGTTACGAGCAACAGTAGCACAGGCGGGTCGCTTCTAAGTCAGTACTCCAAATTAATGAAGTTATTATAGCCAGCTCTTACATCAACCACTTCCCCCAAAACCAGAAACCAGGTTCCTTGTTAAAAAAAACAAAAACAAAAACCCTTGATAAAACTGTTTAAGAAGGCCCCTTTGTTGTATTCCAGTAGCAACCTATTACAACAGCAAAGGCAATATGAACAATTACTCCAGAAAAAGAAACTTGGCAATGTTTGATGGCTACAGTTCAGGGATGGATCTCTTCTCAGTTCTAGTACTTTATAACCTTAGAACCAAAATTCACTTTACAAGTTCATCATCCATCTGGCAGACACACTTCTGTTCTTTATATGGACGATGGGAACATTGCTCCAACCTATTTGAGGTAAAAGTTGATATGTTTCCTTATTGGCCCCCAGTAAAATGCACAGAAATCAAATGGTAAAGATAGCAGGTAAACAGCAGATGTTCCTAATTGCGAACAAGCTTAAATGGCTTGAGAAATTTCTTGAGCATTATTTGCAAAGGCCTTTCTCTGTAGTCCCCATCCCCCTAAGGCTTGGAATATAATATAATTCCTAAATAATGCACAGAATTTGTTAAATATTTATCACATCTCTCACTGAGTTACGCCTACTTAACTTAGGGTCTCTCAGAAATATTTCTCATAATTTATATTTAGCCTTTTCTCCATGCTTCCTCACACTAATCTGAGTAGTAGATAAAATTGAAGCATCATTTGCAAACAATTATAATGCTAATAGCAGCTATTATATACAATCTGTAGTGGTGAAAATGGTGCCTCCTATATGTTAGAGAAACATATAATTTCTCCATGTAACGGCTCTTAAGCTTCTAGCACCATTTTATACATTTCAAGGCTGGTTACCATGTTTTTTCACATGTAGTGGCATGATGCTAGTGAGAAACAAACCCCCGCACACAAAAGGTGAATCATCATGCACACTGAATGTCCTGAACATGGCAATTTATTCAACTTTTAGCCCACTACAAGCTGAAGGGTAAATTATCTTATCACTAGGTGTGTTTGCTAGCATTTAAATATTTTGTGGGGAGATTGGCGGCTACCTCAGAACTAAAGTTAAGTAAGTCTCATTTCCAGAAAGCATGCATACAATGCAGGACTATACATGTATCAACAGGCAAAGAAGGAATCTTGATTAGTTTAATCAAGCTACTCTCTCTCCGATGTAATCAGTGTGTTCAGTATTCCTATCCAAACTTCTGGATGTAATTAAAATGCTTAAAAACAGCTAAAGACAGGATTAGAGGCAGCGTAGTAAGTTCAAGTGATAGATAAGAAGTATTGACTTACAGCATAATCTTCAAAAGATGGAGAGAACCAGGCTTTTCTAGTGAAGATGGAACAGCATCACGTATGGTTCTGTTCTCTGGAGGTGTCATGGCTCTTGGTAGAATGCATGTGTTTTACAGATTAGACACCCCCTTTCACCCCTAGACTGAGAAGTGAAAATAACGTATTTCTACCAACCTGCACCTGACCAGTATGAAGAAGCCTTCATTCTAAAGGAGATTGCATGGATACATGCACGCACATAGCAACTTGCAAGCTGTTACCAAGTGTCCAAACAGAATTTTCTTAAGCCAACTTTGAGTCAAAGCATGAGCACAGGACCAGAAAAGTTTAAGGGTGAAGTGTGCGAGTTGCATTGGTTGCCTGTGTGCTTCTGGGTTCAGTTAAAGGTACTGGTAATCTATATACTACTAAAACTCTCACTTCAATTGAGCACCTTCAATTGAGCAAAATGGTGCATCATAGGGCAACAATTTTTGAACCAAGGTACATCAAATGGGCTAATTTACAGAATGTGTCCAAAATCCGGGACCCATTACACCCATGGGATTGAAATTTGGCAAAGTTGTGGCTGCTCTGGTGCTGTTGCACTGCTGTGGTCAGCTGCAGTCATGTGATAGTCATTTCCAACATTCACTGACAGCTTCCCATAAGTCAGTAAGAAGCCAGCAGGAAGTCTAAACTTGATTGTGATTGCCAACAGTCTCTGCTAGTTTCCCGCAAGCAAAGTCAGTGGGGAAGCTGCAAGAAAGTTGCAAGTCCAAGGCCAGCAGGCAGGAAAGCAGCTGCTGCTGGGTGGGGGAGGGAGCGAGGGGGTAAGCGAGAGGTGCAGTGAGGGTCAGGGAGGGAGGGTGAGTGTGTGTGCATGTGCACACACACATATAGCACACACATATAGCATGGAAGAATGCTCTATTCATTGGAAGATGATTAATAATATGTAGTTTTCAAGGTTCTCAATAGATGGTCTGCATGATATATAGTCAACTCATAATTAGTGGCTTTTTGTTTTATTTTGTTTTAAGTTTATGGCCAGAATGGAGCATTGTATAACTTTAGATGGGGGAAAAGAACTTCCAGAACATAGATATAGATTACTCAGAGTAATTTCTCCAAACTACACTGTAGGTGGCTACTGAAGTTATGCTTCTTTATAGTTTTCTTCTTAATGAGCCTGCATAAGACATTTTTATACAACTCTACATACTGTGTATAGAGTATATATTGAAAAGGTTCCACAGCAACTATTTAAACAGTGATTGGCTGATATATTTTGCAAGACTATGATGATGTCATATGAGTTTCCTTCAGCCAATCTGTTTTGCAGTTTGCAAATTTGGAAGAAAATATTTTACATGAAAATTCAAATGCATTTTCAGGTAAACTATATGTGCATTTTCATTTTGTCACTCATACTTCTGAATGAAGTTTTATGTAACTTTCCTAATACAATGAATTCTGTACATATTTCACTTACATATGTATTTTTGCACTTATATTTTGTGGGCACATTTTAATCTGCAGACTACATCACAACTTTCTGAATGCATAAATTTAGGCACATATATACTGTATATTCTGATTTACATCTGATGAGTTTCTCCTTTTCCCCAAATTAATAGGTTTTAAATATTGTGATATTTTGCTTGATATTCTGCTTGCATTTACACTTTATGCAAGCACTTCTTGATGTGAGTGTTCATAATCTAATTGTCTTCCAGATCTCCAGCTTCAGCTCCCAGAATTCCAAGGTAAGGAGAACTATTGGTTGAGAGAATTCTGAGAGTTGAAGTTCATACAACAGGAGAAACCAGACTGGAATAGTTTGCTGTATGTCTACCATTTTTCTCTAACATAGACCCCCAAATGATATAAGATACCTATATAATATGATATGATAAGTCTAAATATCTTTGTTTTCATTAATGACATAGGCGTCTGCTTCTTTCTGTTCAAACACTGCAAAAATTCTGTTGTGGGTTTCATTCCTTTCTTCTAAGTCCCTGATCATTTTCTAGCAAAACAAACCCAGAATTCTCAGGCAATGAAACAATAACAAAACAAGTGTGATAATATTTCCAACTACCATCCAAGTAATTGCTAACAAGCAAAGTTGGGTACTTTTATCCTGGATTGATCCAAGAAACTGATGGAGGGTGTTCACTGAATCAATACTGTATAAGAAAGGAAAATCCAGGCCTCAAACATCTTAAATGGTTTTCACGTTCAATTAAAATATTCAGGACTTCAGGGAAATTTTTGGGAAAGAAACAAAGTTCTGAATCAGGGATTTAAAAACAAAAATACTTAAGGGCATTGAGAGAGTCAAATGGCCTTCTTTTCCATTTTGGGAGAGAGGCTGAAGACCTAGAATTAGAAGAAATCTAGCAGTTTGTGCTGCCCTGTTTAGAGACACCTGTGTCTCTTAGTGATATGGTCATGATATCTCACAGTTTGATTAGCCACTATATTTTTAATATCACCCCCAAATTTCATTGGTTTTGCTATTTCTTTGGATTCTAATTGGCTAATTGTGTCCTAGGACCTCAATTAAAATCAATAATACACCAATAAATTATTACACAAACATTCATGTATTTCATCCTCTGCACTAGACCTCCATATTAGCAACCAGTCATACATTTTATTCTTGGCACACACACACACACACACACACACACACAAACCAACCTCTACCTGATCAGATTTACTAGATCTGCCTGAGTATTTCAGAGTAATCCAAAAGCAACAAGAACAAATTACATAACAATAATAGCCGCCCAAAGTCCCCCATTGTGGGGAGATGGGCGGGGGCAAGTCCACTAAATAAATAAATAAAATAAAAAATAAATATGCAAATGAACCTAATTGAAAGATTATTGCCCATTGTCATACATTTCTCGCTGCCACATGGCAAAACTAAGCGTAACTCATTGAAACTTCCAAAGTTATTGCACCCAGAGCCAATCTTATTGACTCTGTATGGTCCATAAAAATATAACCAGTTTCTCTGATAACCAGTATCAGAGTACTATATAACAGAACTATACAGAAAAATAATAATAGCACAACCATTATGAACTGTTCTTAGGTAAAAACAATGTAATTTCTTCTTTACCTTAAAGCTGATAGGTTTATAGGCTGCACTAAATTCTAACAAGTCCTGCATTCCTCTGCAGTCTAACTGGAATGCTATAATCAGATAAATGTCATGATATTAATTGCTCATTTTAATTATAACTGCAAGTGTGTTATCTCCAAACTTCATAGTAACAACTGCTAGTGTCTAATATCTCTTGTGATTTATTATTCCTCAGACTTTCCATGAAGGTGCCAACTTTTATATTTACAATCTTGCAAATTTCAGTGAAATTGAGAAAAAGAGGCACAGTATGGCTTTTGGATTCAGACATTGGCTCCTCAAATTAAGACTTACAGCTACGATTAACGCAAAACTTTGGTGCAAGCCATGGCACTAAGCAGTTTGTTTCTTTCTTTGTTTGTTTTTAATCTAAAGCTAGGTAAGTCCAGACTTCACTTGATGAAAGTTGTCTCTTCTACTACTGTAGATCTGATCCCTTATGCACAAAATCCTTAAATGTCTAATTTAGGCTTCATTCGCTGTCTCACGTTTCTTAGTCACTGCATCAAAAAGTGACCGTATTAACTATATCGAACGAACTGTTTCAAGAGAAAGAGGCCAGTTCTGAACTGTAAAAAGGAAGCTTACTTGGGCAGGTCCTTGGGGGAACATATCTTTTTGTTGCTGTCTGTATTTCTTTAGGCTAATCATGCATTATATACTTTGGATTCATCTTTTGCAGGATTGTCATTATGCACAGGAGTTGTATTAACAAAATGCTAGCAAGAAAAAAATACCAGACAATAATTGCTAGCCAGAATGGCACACTAATACGTTATTGGGGGGTGCATTGGTTTAAAAATAATAGAAATTACAAAAAAGCATTTGTGGGGTGAGGGGGAAATCAACTAATGAGACTAACAGTAATCATTATTTAAAGCACATATCAAGGAATGGGGAAGACAGATTTGAACTGGGTGAAAAAAACAGGAATTCTGAACTAAATGAGATAAAATAAGCTAAAATAAATATGTTTTGTGAAATTTCTCAAGGGAGGGGATGAGTTGCCCATCTTTAGACTGTCATTAAATCCTACCTAAAGCAACCTACAGTTCTGAGTTTTGTTTATGGGTGAAACATCTTAGGGCAATTTTGAGAGAAAGGAAAAGAATTCTAAGCAAACAAAATATTTCTAAAAGTATGTGTGTCACATACTAGTAATGAAAACAACTAAATTATATGTGTTCTGATCAATAGAGATGAAATGTTTTTTGTACCGAAACCACAATGCTTAAATGTTAAGACATAAAAGAATGTGAAATTACTCAAAGTATTCTGTCTGCTTCATTATGCATTCTTCTGAGAAACACCAGACAAAAAGAAAAGAGGACAGATGGAAAAAATAGCATACTAACATACCTCAATGACCCATTAACACTAACAACTGTCAGAAACTGCTGCTTTTGTCAACAAAGACCAAACATGGAACAAATAAAGAATAGAAGACTGTGACATCACCCCGAAATTGTAGCGACCCCAATGGTTTGTTCTGCGTGCAGGTATCTCTCTCTCTTTCTCTCTATTTTTCTCCTCTCTCTTTCAGAAGTATGGAAGAAAGTTTGTAATTTTTTCTTTATTTTTTTTTCAAGATGGATATTTTGAAATACACTTTCCAAAACGATTTAATTCCATGGCAAATACATTATAGTTTATAGGTGAAAATCTGCAATTGCTCTTTTGTAATCCTAAAATATTTACTCAGAAGTTAAACCCTATGACTTTAGTGGAACTTATTTTCAGTGTTAGTCTACAGTCTTAAACACACTCACCTGGGAATTACATTAATGGCAGTGAAACCTAGTTTTGAACACACGTGAATGGGGTTGAATTGTTCAATCATAACATTTCAGAGCATGAAAGCATCTTAAAGTTTTATTCAATCCAGTCTCTCCAGCCTAGTGTCTTCCTTAATGTATGGTTCATGACATGAAAACCATCAGAAAGAAAAAGGCATAGAGCTACAATTTGGGGCTTTCAGGAGACATCTTAATTTGTCAGTCACGTACTGTAGAATAAAGCTGCATGCAGAAGTTTAGGCACTCCTGGTCAAATTCCATGTTTTAATTAATGCAAAAGTGAACAGAAGCTGATAAAACTTCTAGGTTAAACATGGAATATTTCTGCAAATTGGAGTGCAATTGTATATACTTGCAATTGTCAGTACTACTTAGTTTTAACTTAGTCTTCCTTACTTCTGAGAGGTGTTGGAACTAATAACTCTCAGAATTCCCTTGGGGATCAATTTGGCCACTGGGAAAGGTGTACTTATTCCATTCAAACTCTATCCATTTAAAATGGTGTACTTTTTACCTTCAAAAACAAACTATCAAACATACTATGGCATTATGGTGGCTATAATTCACTAAACCTTAAAATAGGCAGATACATTTGGAACTCAAGAAATAGAAGTTTTCCTATATCATTTATCATAAATCTCCTCTAGTTCAGGTTCATGTAATCAGTTTAGAACCTACCATTATGAGTATAGCATAAGCTTTTAAATATCTAGTTTTGTGCCTTAATAAGACTATGCTGATCACCAAATGATCAAAGAGTATGGAAGAAACCTTTAGGGCTTTCTACTACTCTCCATCTCCCAACTCACATCTTGAGTACTTTGTGGGGTATGCAATATAATAATAGTAGCCCCTCAGTGCTAACTTTAGGAGCATTGATATCATTTCAGGGTGACTCCTTTTTCCTACCTGTTGTGAGACATTTTTCACATATTTCAGCATTTACTTTAGACAAATAAATTTCTTATTGAACCTCTGCAGAAGGAAACAAAAATTGCATATCTCCCTATTCAATAACTTGCTTTCAGCTGCTGTCACAAGAAATGAAGGGGGAGCTCAACCAAACAACAGCAACCACAAATGGAAGTGTTGGATTAAAATGCAGTATACAATGTCCCATATAAATCCACTGTTTGTTTGTTTTTTTAAAAAAATAAACAAATAAAGCCCAACCTAATGAGGTCCATTGATCAGCCTAATGTTTCAATGTTCCCCATCTTTCTTCATTCCTCCAAGGAAATCCTCAATGGGGTTTTAATGGATTGAGGGTTTGGGGGGATTTTTGTAACATATGTGTACCGTGCTAAACACTTCTAGAAGTAACAAACCAAAGTTGAAAGAAACTTACCTCATCACAGGAAAGACAATGTGCTCCAATGTTTTTCTGTCATTATATTGTTATATATTGTCCCATTCAGAGGCTTCTGCCTCCTATCCATTTCATTCCCTTCTTCCCTTCCATTATGGACATCGCAGAGATGTTATAAGCAAGATATGTCTGGACTTCAGGCCATTTTCTACAATATATTCAGAGAACCGTACTTCCTACAGTTCATATTCTTACACTTACCATCCTCTTCCTTACCTTGTACTGGCATAAGACTTAGGCTACATACATAGAAAGGATGCAGTTTGTTGCCATGATAAGGTGGGCCCAGTTTCTGGAAAAGGTAATGTCCCTACAGGCTGGTTATTACACTTCCATTCCTTAAGCAAAATAGAATGGACTCCCTAGAATCAAAATTCAAATAATTTGAATTCGTGTTCAAAAAGACTATTTAGGCCATCAAGGCCAAGCTTCTGCCAGTGCAGGCATCCAAATTAAAGCACCTCTGAGACTGTCTCAGTTCTGCTTGAACCCATCTAATGATTACCACCACTCTGGGTAATTGGTTCCATTGCCAAACTGCTCCTACTGTCACTTTTTTCCCCTTAACATTCCATCAGAATATGCCCTCCTATAATTAAAAAACTTTATTTCATGTTTTGTTTTCTAGAATGACACCAGAACTCATCTTGACCACCTTTTGTGTGACACCTTTTTCAGGCATTTTAAAAAGGCTATCATCTCTCAAGTCTTCCTTCTTAAAGACACTCTCAAGTCTTCCTTCTTAAAGACACTCTCAAGTCTTCCTTCTTAAAGGCAACTGCTGTTCTTTTTATATGATATTATCTGTTTTTCTCTGGCCTGAATCATTGTTGGAGTCAAATGGCCTAGAAATTTTATGAACAAATAAACAAACAAGCAAATTTTATTCCCATGCAGAGAAGCTGAATTTGTATTTCATGGTTGTTTGATTTCTGACTGTCTCTCCCCATTGGCATGCAGAATATTTAAAAGAGTGAGAATATACCCCCCCCCGGGAGAAAATAAAAGATAAATTTTGTTCTCTTTACCTTTAATGTTGTCAATTTTGGGGGCATCTATTTACAATTTGCTGTAATTGGAATTCGGTGGGAATAACCCACCTCCATAGTTCAGTCAGATTGGTCAGAATAAAGTGAGCTATTTCTCAAAAACTAAACATAAAGAAATACCTTAATATATTTTATGACAGTCTATACTAATTAATGAACCAGAGGAAAATCCAGGTGCTGTAAATGTTCACTGAGCTAAGCATTATGGCACCCCAAGGTTCAAGTTGCTAAATCCAGAATTATGTCAATTTTATGAAGCTTGCAATTAATTTTGTAATTAATTTGTAATTATTTCTCATTCAATTGTGTGTGGCTGTATAAGTCTTTAGTTACCATAAGTTTTTTGTGAGGAGTGTTTATAAATAATTTATTTGAGGTTTCATTTATTTTAAGGATTCTACATAGCAGGGTTGGGATCATGTATTTTTTTCTTAAATGCTGCTGTGGCAGTACCCAGATATACACACTCTACTTCTCTCCTGGTGATTAGCAAAGGCTTAACACATCCATTTAAGCTCTTAATTTAGGATAAAATAAACTTGAATTTGCACCACTGAGAACTACCACTGTGACTCTGAATTTCAGTAGGGGAACAAAGCAAAACAACAAAAAAAAACTTTTAGGGACTCAAAACTACAAAAAGGAGTGGAGGATCCATGCAGCCCACAGGTTCCCAAACCTGATACTAAAAATATTAAGACACACATACATTTTCTAATAGTGAATATTGTTTCTTATTACAAATGGGCAAATAGATACTACCCATTCACATTGTTGGATGATTTCGATCATATTACAAAAAAGTATATTCTATTTGCCATCAGCTACTTTAAGATTTCTCCAGTCTGTATTAATCTTACATTTATGTGTTGCATAGATGCTTGTGATTATTCTGGATTTTACTTTTTCTCATTTGCTTTACTGTGTATTTTAGTTATTGTGTTTATTTGATTGTATATACTGTATATGTATGTATGTATATATGTATGTGTGTGTGTATATATATATATATATATATTTAAACAATTACATTGTGAAATCAGTGCATGTAAGCCACTCTGAAAATAAAATGGGATGAAATCACCTAATAAAATAGTATCCTCATTTTATACTTGGTGATTGAAATGTAGTTATTCCTTTCTCCTGCTGAGTCCTTGAATTCCTGCCACTGGTTTGCTTTCCAAGTCCCTGTATTTTGTTTTAAATTTGTGTAATTTAAATGTTTATCAAGGAGTTGAGTAGATTTGACTATTAGCAGTGGGAATAGTTTCCCCAAGAAAGGGCAAAAAGTACACTGTTAAAGAGGAGATAGACCATGTTCTGCTATAATTCAGACTTTGTTCAATGATTTCATAAATCTTTTTTCCATGTTTTTCACGTCCCCAGAGAACTCTCAGCACTCACGTGGTAATGAAATGCCCATTGTAAACAATGTACAGTAACGTACTTCAGTTATTTCCAGTTTTAATTGCAAGTTCAACGCAAGTATTGGTTGTTGCTGTTTTTAAGTGTGGCATGAAGCTCTATTCTTGTATCTCTTCATTTTTTTATAGGTGCCCACCTGGAGTTGGTAGCTTTGCCAGTATCATGCTGAGGGCTGATGCCACAGGCTTCCTCTAAGGCAGCTGCTTAGTTTCTTTCATGCAAAACTTGTGCTGCAAGCTTTTAAGGTAGGGAAAACACTGCAGTTCACCAAAAGTTCAGAACTGACCATTCTTCATAAAAATTAGTGATTCTTTGAGCAGCACAGTGAGAGCTCTTTGTCTGTGGTGCCATCTAAACTTGTTACGAAACTGTGAAATAGTTCTGCATTTTGTCTGCTCTCATTATAAATACTTTAAGTGGGCTCTGCTATATACATGAATCAGCTAGGAAATACTTTATCTCTTTCTCCCTTCCTTCACAGGAGGAGCCACATAACAGCTGCAATTCATTTCATTCATTTCATTGAGGTCTTCCTTACAGTGACCCCTTGATAGAATCAGAAGCATACACCCTTAAGCATCGGAAGTTTGCTGCAGAATGAAAATACTTTCCAGTAATAAAACTATGCTGCTTGCAAAAATGAACCTACTTAAACTGACCAGATTCTTCTCAGCCTGCAGTATTTTCATTTCCCTGAAGAACTGTGAACCATGACTTGTGACTGGTCCATTTGTGAAGGAACAATAAGGCTTACTTTTTTTGCCCCGTATATGTAAGTCCCCCCCCCCCCATACTCCCCCAGGAGTATGTCTTTTGAACTAGTTTCGTGATCCATGTGAACTGTCAACACTGGTTAGGTTTTAAAGATGGATTGTGCACAAAAAAGTCAGATTCCTAAAGAATTTTTTTTAATTGGTTTGTTTGGACAGACTTTAGTTAAAACTAACCCTACTTTGTACCAGTTCTGAGGGAATGATCAATTAATGAATTGAAGATGAAGACAAATGTTTCTGATTTCCTCCTTGTAGTTATGTAGCAGAAGAAGAAAATCTGTAGGAGAAAGAAGGAGGCTAGTTTTTATTTCAGCTTTCCAATCCTTTGACATCTGGTCCAAGGACAAGAGAAAACTAAAAATAAAATAATGTGTATTTTGACATTTTAATCCTTAACTATTCTAGTCCTCTTATACATGATACTATTTGCTCTTTTTCTTGGGGCTCTACCAGAGGATACATTAAAGAAATTATTTCATTAAATCAGTTTGAAGAAGGAAGAGAAGAAGGAAATAGCTGCTGTCTTGATTGATTTGGAAAATGATCTGCCTATAAAAGGCAGTGAGAAACAGAGTGAGATCCTGCTATCACCTTGTCTCACTCTTTGTATGATTAAATAATAAGCAATGTAACAGTTGTACTTCACATTCAGAAGTGTCCACAGGATCCAATGCTTTTACATTCAAAGACATCCACAGGATCCTGTTTTTGTCAAAATGATGAAAGCAACATTGTGCCACTCAGTTATGTATATGATAGCACAGAGTTTGCTTTCACCATCAGGTACAACTTTCACCAGGAGACAGTTAGAAAGAAGATCAAAAGAGCTCCTCCTTGTATATTTGTTGAAAAATAAGGTGCTACCTAGTTTCTAAGATTCAGTAATTAACGCTTTTCATTTCAGTATGTCTGTTGAATGAGAGAATTTAGATTTTGTGGCTATGATCCATTGGCAGCTTTGCAAAAATTACAATTTCCGAGTTTCCCAAATGTGGCATGCTCACAAAATTGAAAAACTTGTTGAAAATGATGATGTTAATTTTTCTATGGGATTTTTGCATATAATCTGAGTATAATCTGGAACACAACACACCAGATATAACAATAACTGAAAAGAAAAGGGTTGGTTTTGTATATGTTGCAATACCCAGGGACAGCAGAATCAAGGGGGAAAAAAAGTTTAAAATGCAAAATACAAAAATCTGATAATTGAAATAGGTAGATTTGGGAAAAGACCTTGCAACATCATCCCTATAATTATTGGTGCATTGTACAAAATAAACAGATGAAACTTTTTTTTTTTTACAAAAACTTTTTTTTTTTTACAATGCCTAAATATAAACCTATGGGTTCCTGGCTGGAACTTGAATTTCCAAAGAATTGTCAAAGATGTGGGTTGTAGGACCATTGGGTCCTACAAGCGAATGGCTACTCCAAGAATGAAATAAAAAGAGCCATCAAACCAAGAAAACAACATGCAACTGAAGAAGAAAAACAGCCACCCACCAACAAAGTATTTCTGCCCTACATCAAAGGGTTCATGGACCGCATGGGAAAACTGATGGAAAAATGCAATTTCCAATCTTCAGACCCACCAGAAAAGTACAAGAAGTGCTAAAATCATCAAAAGACAAAAGGGATCCCCTCACCGCTGCAGGAGTATACCGCATACCATGCAGTTGCGGACAAGTATACATCGGGACCACAAAACACAGCATCCATACCAGGATAAAAGAACACGAAAGGCACTGCAGACTACAGCAACCAGAAAAATCTGCAGTAGCTGAACATGCTCTCAAGCACACTGGACACAAAATCCTATTTGAAAACACAGAGATACTGGACAACGCCAACAGCCACTATACCAGGCTATACCGGGAAGCCATTGAGATTCACAAACACCAGCACAGTTTCAATAAAAAAGAGGAAACTAAAAATCAACAAAACCTGGCTACCAATCCTGAAAAATACAGCCTGCAAAAGGTCAACGAACTCAGCTCAACCACCAGGACGCGTGAACAATTCACACAATGAACATGCTAATCACCCTCAGCAGCCACTTGTTAACAACTCAATAGAAAAAACCCTGCCTAACCCCCAGGAAGATATATACATATGCAGACACCAAAACAAGCAGCCACTCATTAACCCAACCCCCCACCCGCTTCAGGCACCCTCGCTGATCTCTATAAATACCCACAACAGGGTCACATCATCCTGGGCACAGAGAGAACTGTTCCTGCCCTCTGAAGATGCTGGTCACAGATGCTGGAGAAATGTTAGGAAACAAAACTTCCAGAACATGGCCACCCAGCCCGGAAGACCCACACCAGCCACCTATAACATAGTATTTCTCAATCTTGGAAACTTCCAAATTCTCAACAATGTCCATGACAACAATGTCAGTTAAATCCATATATATGGACATTGGTAAGATTGGGAGACACTTACATTATTCATAAGAAAATTAAAATCTTTGATGGAATATATTCACCTGTTGCATCCTAAACTCTCATGCAAGAGGAACAGAAGATGTCTTCTGACTATTACATAAAAAGTCATATTTGCCTGACCTTAAAATTCAGTGGCAAATTTAAAATATCTACATTGCAGGCTGTTTAGCATTACCCAGATTAAACCTAATTATACCTTGAGGATTGTGATAGTGGGGGGGGGGGGGGACTCAATGCAACTATGTGGCAGAGGGTTCAACTGAGGAGGAAGAATGGAGTGGAAGACTCAAGGAGGTAGGAAGACTGATGACAAATTGCTGTTCCTGGCTGTTTCCTGAATCTTACTGATTTCCCATTGGGTGGGAAAGGAGCATTGAATGCTGTTGACCTAGCTGAAGCAACTTCAGTGGATATATAACTTCTTATTGCAAGAAATGTTAAAATACTGGGCAAAAGAGTCAAGGAACTGAAAGCACCAGTAATGTTTTCTTTAATCTTTCCTGTTGAAAGATATGGCCCAGAAAGAAAGGGAATAGTGGAAGAGAACAACTTATTTTTCAGACAGTGCCAATGGAAATGGCTTGGATTCTTTGATAACGTTTCCATGATGAGGAGCTTCTAACAAGAAAAAGGCCCTCATGAGAACTTAGAAGACTGTGTTTAAAAAGTGTTCTGCAAGACTAATCCAAATGACTTTATAGTGAATCTTATGGGGCAGGGAGAAAAGAAAGTAGAAAATAGTGTGATATCAAGAACTGGAGCTGGGGCCAAGTATACAGGATATAGAGACACCTATTAATAAATGTGCCTATACAAGATGGAATAAAAAAAGTTCTATGATTCAAGGATTCAGATGTCTGCATACAAATGCACAGAGTACTGGGAACAAACAGGAAAAGCCAGAAACCTTAATGCAGGAAGACAAATACAATTTAGGAGGCATTACTGAAAGTAGTGGGATGAAACTAATGAGTGCAATGGAAGGATTGAAGCATACAGTTTATTCAATAATAATAGGCCAAGTAAATGGGGAAAGAATGGCATTATTTGTCAAAAGAAGTAACATATGGATTGAAAAGTGTGACTTGGGTGAGAAGTTAAAAAATATGATTATCACATTTGCAGATGATACTGATGGGTGGGGGTGTAAACACCTTACAGGACAGTATCAAGATTCAGGAAATCTTGACAATCTGGAACAGTAAGATCAACTTCAAAATTATCAATTGCCAAGTTTTAGGAAAAATGAAAGGCACAAATATAGGATGGTGGGAACTCTCCTGGGTAAGCAGTACATGCAAAAAGAATGTAGGTTTCTTGGTGGATCACAAGATGAACATGAGTGAGATGTAGCTTCAAAGTAAAGCAAAGCAAAATGCAATTAGCACAAACACTGCAGTATACTTTTGCATCAGCAGAAGTATGATGTCAAGATCAAAAGTTCCTCTCTATTTTGTATTGGTCAGATCATATCTAATATACTGTTCAGAGTACTTCTAGAAGATAGAACAAGAAATAATGGGTTTTAATTACAAGGAAGTTGATTTTGGTTGAACAACAGAATACATTTCCTGACCAATTTCCTGGAAAGAGTTTGTTTGTTTGTTTATTAAATGCATATGTCACCCATCTCCCCCAAGAGGGTGACTCTGGGTGGCTCACAGTTAGAATAAAACCTGAAAACAATTAAAAAAATAAATACCTACATTAATTAATTAAAAAGTCAGACTATATATTAAAAAACCCCTATACATAAAAAGAGTTGTTCAGTGATTGAACAGACACTTCAGGTATTAGTGGACTCACCTTTGCTGGAGAATCTAAATGAAGACTGGATAGCCATCTGTTGGGTTTGATGTATTAGTGCACCCCTACATTGGGGGGTGGGGGTGGCAGTGGATGAAATGATTTCCAGGGTACCATCCAATAATTTCACTTGGTTATTCATCCATCCATCCATCCATCCATCCATCCATCCATCCATCCATCCATCATCATCTATCTTCATTGATTTTAAATTAATTTAAATCCCAGTTACAGGAAAGAAAATGTTTGCCTATATTCTGGGATCTTTTAGCTGTTCACACTCACTTAAACACAATAAAGAATCACTTTACTACAATATTCACCATCCTCCAGTTTTTTAATATTGACTCAAATGCAATCTTTTCCCACAGTTTCCCTGTTGACCCAGCAAACTTTCAAAATAATTGTTCAGTGTCTCACACCAATTATGCTTGTCAACTGCTGCTTTTTATGCATTGCAAAGAAAGTTAAAGGGGAACATTCTTTCATCTGTGTAGATATCAGCTTCCAGAAACGGTAGTTAAGTATTAAACACCACTGATATTGACTGTATTTGTAATCTTGTATTCACAGGAGGGCCATTTTATTTACGTTTCTGAACTATTATTTTGCTTTAATATTTGAACAGTTAAGGACAGAATAAATTCTGTGCAGATTGGCCATGGTTGAGAAATGCTAATGCAAAATGGTCTCTTAAACGTCCTTCATAAGTATGATTCTGATAAGAATCTGCAGCTTCTAGAAGGAAGCTCAAAGAACAATATTGATCCCTATTGGCACCATGTAGCAATTCAATGCTGTGATGTTTATTGCATTTTTATTTATTTATTATCATGTATGCCATCTCAATAGCCAGAGTAATTCTGAGTGGAGTTCCCAACAGTGCAGTCCTAAACATCACAACAAATGATTATTTAAATATGTTGTCTGTGGAATAGCCCTTGAAAAATCCCAAAGTTGAAATTGGAGTAAAATTGGAGTAAAATGCATCAGCTAAACTGATAACTGCTACAATGTGCAAAGAAGTGGAACTGAATGATCTGCATTTGTTGCCAATTACTTATTGGGTAAAATGTAAAGTATTGATACTGACAATTAAAGCTCTAAATGGCTTAGAGTCTGCATCTCCTGCATTCTGCAGGGAAGATCCCTTTGAAGATAGCCTCTTAGTCAGAGTCATCTCTCTGGCACATGTACAATGTTCTTCTCCTGTATTGGTCCCAGGCTATGTTGGTCTCTTATTCTCTCAACGCTGAACACATCTGTAAAGAATAATCTCTTTTGTCCAACTTGTAATCAGAGCTGCCTTTACGCTGTTTAGGCACTGACCTAGGAAGACAAAGCTTAGAGGTTGCCAATGTTGCCCCTCCTTCTGAATCATTCTAAAAATGTAAATCTTTGCACCTGCAGGAGGTGGCGCCATCAATCAATGTGGCCTAGAAGCACTGTTTCTAATTACCAGTAGGTTGTAAATCCAATAAATCAAATTAAATCACATATGGTTACATAGATACTCATTGTCACAACTTTGCACACTCGTAAGTCCCACAGAATTCAAAAGGACAACTATGAGTAAATGTGAATAGGATAGGAATGCTGGCATTTATCTATTTATATTTGCATGTCAGACACCAATGCTGTACCTGTCTAACTGGGGCAATGCCAATGGAACACGGCGGCACTTCTGACTAAGGATGTATAGGGTTGAATTTATGTGTGCTTCCATTCTCAAAGTGATGATAAATTGCTTCCTTTTTTCCCTGTCATCAATTTACTGACAGGTTTCAACCACTTCATACAGAAAAGGAATTATAATTTAGCTGCCAAACATTTAAGTTTTTGTTAAGAACTTTTTTTCAAACCACAGTTACTCTCTTTTTGGTGGCAATGTTATATATGTTTTCTGGCTCCAATTTCAGTTCCTGTATAGCTAATTATAAGTCACTTCAAGACATCTTTCTGGAAGTGTCAGTGTGTAAATCTATGTGATGATCAGGATGGATTTCAGTATGGTCCAAATCAAGTTTTATAAACATTCATTTCTAGAATCACAAGATTTTGGAACAAAATACCGTTGTCAGCACTTGCCATCTTCTTATGTGCCACCATCTGCTCTGTTCTATCAACTTTCCCGTTCATCCTCTTGGGATTCATAATGCAGACTTCTGCAGTCTGCTTGCTCTGGCCAGCTGCTGCCATTTTGGATCTCACCATCTCACTTGGCATCACAGAAGAAAGAAAGTCCATGATTGATGGTGTGGGAACTGTAGGTCTGTAGAGAATTCTCACATTCTGTCAGGAGCCTATGTTGTCAGAAGCAAAAGGTCTTATTCTGATTGCTACTGGCAGAAATGCATTTATTAAATATTGTAATCCTCTGAAAATAAACAGATGGCTCCTATTCATGCAGGGCAAAGGAGTGATTACACACATCTGCACAACACCAATAAACACTAATATACCCAGAAGCAATTGGCTGTTCTTTCAGAGAAAAATCAAGCTTGTTCATTACATTTTTGTTTTGTTTTATTTTGTTTTTTTTTACATTTGATTAATTTTCCATAACAACTATAATGACAAACAGAGGGGATTTGGCTATCGGTGATGGCTGTAAAATACTGTTTAGGCATGAAACTATCTAGTGTAGTCCATCACTTAACCAGCATATTTTATTCTCCCTAGGTTTTGTGTCAACATTCATCTACTTCTTCATAAAATGGTTGTCATAGTAGCAGTGGCTGCTACTCAAAAAGAACACCTGCCACACAGGGTACAATATAAATCCTCATCTGGTTACCCGGAAGTACAAGCCACACACTGAAAATAGAATAGCATTCCCTGGAGATTCCTCTCATCTCCAGGTTTTCATGCACTGGTGTCTTGGTACTTTATATAGTACAGATTTCATGCTTCTCTGGCACATAGACAACAGCTTATCCATATGGTCAACTGTGTTTGTAAGTTTTAGCAATCAATTCTATCCCACTACTCTTTTCCAAATATAAGAAATCTCACCCAAACATTTTACCATCTACATTTTTACTCCAGGGAGGTACAATGAAGATAGTGGTTGAGAACTCACAGTAACGAAGTATATTCTGTCTAACAATCCAGTGACTTATTACATTGTAGCTGCCAGTCACCAGGGATGTAAAAGATTTCCTCTACATCAAAATGCCGCGGTCTGCCAAAGCAGAGAGCAGCAATAAATAGAATCTTCTCCTCAGTTAGAAAAGTCCATAAAACTTGGTGCATCTTTAGAAGAATTGTGTAAAAATCAGAAAACAGTGAAGGAGGAGGAGGAGGAGGCGGGAAAGAAGAAGAGATAGTAGTTTAAGGGAAAAATGTACAGTGGAGTTTTCACATAAGTTGCATAGAATAGTACATACAAAAGCCATTGGCTTTGAAACAATATGCAGCAATTACAGTATATGTGCCAGATATAGGCTGATATATAGATTGATGCACACATTTCTACCAGACATTTATGTATATGAGTGGTAACTTAAGTAGTAAAAGTCTATTTCTCCTCAAGGAATGCTGAGAAATGCATTGATACCAGTGGAAACTTATGGAGATACAAGAAAAAGAAAGAAAATCTGGTTTCCATAAAGAAACTTGGGGGTGGGGAGGGTTGAAGCTTCCTTCAGCTATTGATTATCAATATAGGAGACCATTAAATAACGTAGAAAACATAGTTAAGACATGTTAGTCAATATTCCAAACTCCCCAATGTGATATAATTCTTCCTATATTTATAGTTTGGCTTTTGCTGTTTGAAGCATTTGTGGCAGATAGGATCTAATTCCAATCAATAAACAGTATGTTTTTATATGACCTCAAAAGAAAGAAATACCTTAAAACTCTGAGCTATTTGATACCTAATAAATGCATCTTTTGTATGAAAAATGTCTAGGGTTTCATAATGCCTTTTGTCGTCAGCCCAATGTGTCTTGGTGAAAGTATGTACATAATTTCAGGATAGTTGTTCATTGTCGAGTGTGGCACAGACCTTCTAACAAAGTTCTTGAGAATGACCAATGTTAAGTGGGTCATTTGTATGTATTTACTTACCTTGATAGGGTTTATATATGATCATAGTTTAATGAATAATTCATTACTCTGTCTCAAGATAATACTCCATGTATCTGAGGAAATGGACTGTGGTCTTCAGAAGCTTAAGCCACCCCAACATGGACATCCACAGGATCTTGCTGCTTTTATCAAAATAATGAAAGCAGTCCCGTCATGCCACAAGCTTTGCCCCTTTTAGGCATGCATGATTCATGTACGAAAGCAATCTTGCTCCGTTTGCCCCCTTCTGCAGATGCTGCTGTGCCCCTCCATAAATAAGCTTGCTTACTTTAAATATTGCAAAGCGATATTTGTGAACTTTATTGGGTAAAAACATACAGAGACAAAGATGTATACAAATACAATATAGACTAAAATAATTGGAAACATTATTTTCTGTTTATGTTTAAAACTGAAAACTTCAGTGACAGATGCACTCAGCAGTTTTGCAATTATTCCAGCATCCTTGCTTATTTATTTAAAATGTCTTATCCCTGGCACATTATAAATATACTATTGAGATTCTCATCAAACAGTGGGCGTATATAGGGTGCAACAGTGTTGTCAGGTGCAAACTTCTGTATGCTCAAAAGCAGCATTCTTTCTGGCCCCTCACAGGATGTTTCCAAAATAGTAATTATAGTAGTTCTCACCCAATCTCTTTCTCCCTCTCAATCACTCTTTCCTTACACACACACACACACACACACAGTCATACATCCATTAGTTCCTAGTCATGCAAAGAAGTCTGAAATAATGCTTAGAGATTGCCTAATCCTAGTGAGCTAAAGGGGAACCAACTGTTATAAAACATCCACACTGCCCTATGCAGATTTCAAGAACAAACACTGTTGGGGGAAGACCTTCTCAGCTGAAGTGATATATCTTATTTGGAGCTACAGCGGAGGTCAGCATATCACTAATTATCTCATTGCTAGTGATGCACAGTGAAGTTCTTGGCAGTGGTCTGTGCAGTTGGTCGGCTTTCCATGCCCTTGGATAGAATGTCTGTTTCTCCAAGCCTTGCCATCATTCCTGATTTAAGCAAAAATTATATTGTATATCAATACATTTTGTCACATTCTCCTGCACTGTAGCTTTCTGATATTATACTTTTTGTGCCTATGCTGGCCAGTAGATTAGGAAGAAAGGTCTGGATACTTCTAAAATGGCTGGCAGTGGTAGTTATATTTTTTTAAAAAATGGTGTAATTAAATGAGGTTCAGGCAACTCAAAAGTGTTAGTCTGACAGGGCCAGATCTAATTCATTCAGACCTGGAAGAAAGATCAGAAATAAATCCCTAGGAAGTAAAAACAAAGAAACAACCTAGAAGATGGCAGTGTTGGGTTGCCAAGAAACTATCACATCACCTGAGTCAGACTCAATTTCATCATTTTAATGAGATAAGAATTAATCTGGGGTACATTTTGGACTGGACCACAGCTCAGCAGTTACCTAACAAATGGACCCCCAGGGCTAACAGAGGATAGGGGTAATAGCACTTGGAAATTAGCAACTGAAGTTAATAAACTCATTTTCCCCTTCTCTTTATTTTAAACGTATTTTGGGACCATGGAAAACAGTCTGATTTATTATGTGCCACAAGTCATTTTTGACCCCTAGCAACCATATACACTAGATAGATTTTCTCCATGATGATCTCTCCTTAACTTGGTCTTTCAGATCTTCCAACAGTTCCATCATCAACACTTCCATCACTTCCACCATCATTTCAGTTGGGTCCATCCACCTTGTTGCAGGTCACCCTCTTCTTCTCTTTCCTTTCACCTTTCCCAGCATGACAGCCTTTTCCAAAGAGATGGGTCTTTGTATAATGTGTCCGAAGTAGAGTGATTTTAGCCTGGTCATTTGTACCTCAAGTGAGAACTCTGGGTGGATTTGTTTGATGATCCATTGGTTTGTTTTCTTGACTGTCCACAGTATTATCAGGAGCCTTCTCCAACACCAAAGTTAAAACATGTCAATATTTTTTCCTATCCTGCTTCTTCAAGGTCCAACTTTCACTTCCATAGAATGTCACAGGGAATACCACAGCTTGCACAATTCCAATTTTTGTAGATATCGACACATCATAGCATTTGAATATATTTTCCAAGGCCTTCATAGCTGCTGTACCATAAGTAAGACTGGAATTTATGCTGTGGAATTCTTGACCGCTTGTTCCTTTACTGTTTAAGGTTGATCCTAAAAAGAGAGAAGCTATCCACCACTTCAATATCTTTGTTGTTGATTATAATGTTGGTTCCTGTATCTGTTGTCATTAGTTTGGTCTACTTTTTATTTAAAGTTAGTCAGTTTTTTCACTGTGCTGCTTGACTTTCATTACTAGAGTTTGCATATCATCTGCATTTTCAGCTATCAGAGTAGTGTCATCAGCATAGCACAGGCTAGTGATGTTTTTTGCTCCAATTTTAAAACCACACTCATCTTCTTCTAATTCAGCTTCCCTTAATTAATGCAGCATGTAGAATGAATAAATAAGGGGCGCATATACAGCGTTGTTGCACTCCTTTGCCAACCTGGAGCCAGTTTGTTTCACCATGTTCTGTCCATACTGTGGCTTCCTGATCTGTCTATTAGTTTCTCATGAAGACAATGAAATATCCTGGGATTCCCATTTTTCTGAGCACATTCCAACTGGGTTTGGCAGAATAATAAAGCAATCAGCTGCTTATGAAATTTATTTGGGACTGTCTTGGCCGCGGGTCTTGGAGGACAGTTAGACCTTTAGAAATGCTACAGTTTCTCTGGATACTGCTGAGCATTTCCAATGGGCATTTGTAAAGCAGCAGAATTTACAATGGATCATACCACTGTAGAAAAGAAAAGCTAACTCTAAACTCAGTAGTACTGACTTCAACTTCTTTAGTTTTGAAGGCTGGGAGCACAGAGCCTTATGCCGAAGTTAAGCAAGCTTCATGTGTACATTCCAACAATGCCTCTGTGAGCAGTTAATGTTTGGCTACATGATACATTGCATTTATTTATTTGCTTGTTCATTCATGCCAAAATCAAAAGAGAAAGTGATGAATTAAAAATGTGACACAAATGTAAATATAAATAACAAAATATGTACCCATACACAACCAATCAATACCTGTAGTATGGTATAATAATGTAACTCTATGTGTGCTTGTTTATGTGAGTTTGTATCTCTTTGAGGCTTCTAATAATGAGAAGTGGCATACAAATATTATAACACACACACACGCCCACACAAGTCCTTATTCCTCTTGACTGGCACCCAAATCACAATATACCATATTGCTGCATGTTTATTTACCCCTGCATAGGTTATGCTGAAACTGGCGGCAATTTGAGTAAATAGACATTAGCATGACTTTTTTTCCTCCTTTTTGTTTCTTTCCTGGAGATGTAAATAATTTGTATAAGAAGCAAGTTCTAGATTGCATAAGAAGCCAGCCTTGTATTCTACACGTTGGACAAGTACAATGTTCATTGGTAATAATTGATGCTGGCATCCATGGAAATGACTTTTTTTTTTAATGTAATAGTAATTTTATTGAGCATTACAATTAAAAGTATGAAAGTTAATACAAACTAAAAACAATGATGGGAAGGGAAGGGAAGGGAAGGGAAGGGAAGGGAAGGGAAGGGAAGGGAAGGGAAGGGAAGGGAAGGGAAGGGAAGGGAAGGGATGACTTCCCCCTACATAACAGCAAGTATAAACAATTTTAGAAACTTATCAACTTCTCTTAAAATACAACAAATGATTTTTTTTCCCCTTCCCATATCCCATCTCTTATCTATAAACAAATCTTAGAAGCCTCATCATTCAGTCCTGGTTGGCAAAAGTCCATTAAGGGATAGCAGAGATAATATCTATTTTAACCTTGATCAAATAAACCAACCTAATAATCCTTCCCTTTATTTTTAACAATCTTGATCCTTAATCCCCTCAAATGAAGTCCTAGAACATGATTTCTTCTCATTTTTTCTTTGTCCCTTGTCACAAAATTCTTCACAACCTTAACAGGTCTCTTTTGTAACTCCAGTATAAGAAAATTATCCAGGTCATTCTTTGGTTTAGTAAAATATCAACTGCTTTCATTTGTATATCCAGTGTAGCATCTCCTTCCACACCATTCCCACAGCTCATCATTTTTAGGTCCAGTTTCAAATCAGACTCAGTTCTATCCAGCACAGCTTGCTTCTTTTCCATATCATCTTTCAGACACAGTCTGTCTATAATGGCAGACATTTTTAAAATTAACTTCTGAGTCCATTGTTCACAAACATCCTTCTATGCACCTAATGGTAAAGTATTTTCCTCCATTTTGTATTAGTAAATCAAACCTAAGTGTTTTCCTCCTTTAACTGAAATCTTTAATTCCTTCTGGTTCCCTCCAGTGTCCAACCTTCAAAATCCCACCTTTTTAAATATTCCAAACAACAGCATTTTCCCACAGGAAGGATTCTTAATTTCAAAATCTTATTTTAAATCCGTCTGGACCCTTAGTCTGTTTATAAGTTTCCAAAATCAGTGCTTTATCACCCTTTTGCTGTTAGAATTATTATTATTATTTATTATTATTATTATTATTATTATTTTATAAGTCTCTAAAGTTGTACAAAACCTCTTTCACTAAGTATTAAAGGAAAATCACCCAGTTTAGTAAAAGGTGCTGTTACATAGGTTCTTAATATTCAAAGAGAAGATAACAAGCAATTTCCAAAGGTTAATGATTAAGAAAGGAAGTATGTTAACCCTGTGTTAAAGGTGCCAAACTGTGGCTTGGGCTACGATGACATTCCCTCATCTCCCCAGCTCTAAACTGGCCAGAGACTGCTATTTTGTGGTCTTCTCCCAAGGAGCAGCTCTCTGGAGAACTTGTGGGCAATCCCAGTCCTTTCCTTGTTGGGAGACGAATTGCAAAGAGTTGGCTTTTCCCTCCGGCTCTTCATTTTGCCACAGTAATCAGCTCTACTTTAAGCAGAGCCATCTTCAGTTCACCATTTCTTCCCTGAAACCTCCATGGAAATGCCAATTTTGATTCAGTCACCATCTGCCTTTTGCACTGTGCATTGTGCTGTGCAGTTTGAGAGAAATAGCCTTTGTGGTGCCCTCCCCCACCTCCATCCCCAGGAATTAGCTCATACATTGGTCAGTCCTTCTACCAAATTGACTGTTATCTGTGCCATACTCAAGAGCAGGCAGTTCATGAGGACTCCTTTCAAAATCAATACTAATTCTGCATGTAATTCTCTGCCATGAGATATTGAATAAATCAGCTTGCTTAAATTGATTGGCCTCTAATAAATAATTTTATATACTACAAGATATTCCTAAACTGCTGTATATATTATGTGGGCAACCTGGTACCCTTCAGATATTTCATACCCACAACACCCTCAACTCCCAGGTGTAGTGACCTGCATTGTGCAGTTCCCAGTGAAAGCAACTCCCCTCGACACCAAGGTAAATTCAAAAGAAAGTTCATTTATTTAGGACTGGTATACAGGTCGAGAGCATTGCTGAAACTGAAGCCCCTGTGAGCCAAAAGCTATACTTATCCCTTTCTCCCCCTGTACCTCCCCCTTTTCTGTTTCTCAGGTTGTCCTATGCATGTCACTGATTATCTCTTGGCCTCTTGCTGAGAACAAGATAAGGGTCGATCTGCACCCAACAGCTCTCCAACCCCCCCCCCCCCTTAGCATTGCAATGGCAGAAACGAAGCAAGCAAGCTAGCAGGATGGTTGCTTGATTGCAGGGCTTCTGACACCAGGTCAAAACAAGAGGGCATTGAAATTGTAATCCAAAATACCTGGAGGAAGGGATGTGGGGACTGTCAAAACTCCACTTCATTTTTTCTACCCACTTTGGTGGGTTTACTGTCTGAAGTGTTTTTTAAAAAGTCCATACCTCAAAAAAAAAAAGGGGGAGGGAAGGGGAAAAAAAGCTGGGCCAGATGAATGTTGAACCTTTTACAAAATACACATAGCCAGGGGTGTCTTCAAAATTTCTGAACTTTTAAAGAACCCTAGGACAGCAGCACTGAAACTGAAATGATTAGTTCTCATTTTCAGGAAACCGTAAGTAACCAGCTGCAAGTTACTCCATTATCAGTGAAAATACCTACCTTTCTGCCAGATTACAGAAAGGCTCACAGGGACAACCTTAAAATGTTTCCATCCTAAAGTATTACAGGATATCTTGGTTCCAAATGAGAAATAGTTGAGTTGCTGAAATTCTTGTATCCTGATTAATTTCACCTCAGTAAATCTTGGTAAAGAAAATTCCCTGAGAATCTTGCTTGAAGAGAATTACATGTGGGTTGAGGCACATGCTTAAGAACCTGACAGAAGTCTTGGCAAAAAAAGATTTTTCTCTGGACCTATAAAAGGAGTAAAGAAGCCGGTACCCCATAAGCCCTACTTAAATATTATGCCCAAATGACATCATTAATTACTCAGGACAACCATACATCCTCTGGGGAAAGTATTTTCATCTACTGTTTATGCAAGCAAGAATCCTGCACTCTTTTCTTGTTTATGTGAAAGCCAACAAGTATACAGGCTCCCTCTCTGCAAATGCCATACTGTTCATATGGAGTGATGCAAAACACTACATCCAATTCCATATTTCTCAAAAAAAAAAAAAGTCCTCACCAAGGGAAAGCACTGTTTTGTTTCTGATACTTCTTAAAATTGCCTTATTATATGCATTATTATTATTATTTTTTCAATCAGCGAGTACATGCAAGGTGACATCTTCATGAGACAAATCTTGTCTCAGTGATAATCTTGTTCTGGTTATAACCTAACTAGAGTAGATTCCTGGAACCCAGTCTGTAATCGGGTTGAATAAGATATGATGAAGAAACATCAACAAGAGTAGAAGCAGTAGCAATAAATTTTGTGAGGAATATAGTTTTAGAGTCTATTATACCAGTTTTCTATGTCTTAATAGGCTAGTACCCATGCCCAAGCAGTGTAGTCAGGCAATTAAAAAAGCACTTCCATTCATTCAAACTTGCCAAACAGTTTCTAATCAGTTTATAAAGCCTGTTCTCTGGACCCTGACCTGTAGTGCAAACAGGATCTTGTTTTGTGATCACCCTGTCTGTGGAATTTGCTCCTTAACAAACTGCATATGGCTCCTGAGTCATGAGTGTTTGTGGGTGGGTGGGGGGCAGGCAAGAGGAACAGGTGCAATAGCATCATGATAGAAATACTGTGATTTATGTGTTTGTTTCGCATGCCAGGATGCGGTTATATAGGGCGGGACTTGCATCATGTTGTTGCAGGGCATGTGTGGTCATTTTTGTGTTATCATGACGTGGTGTGGATGACCCTGTCTTAATTATTGCTTTTTATATTTTAAAAAAAAATTTAAAAAGAAGGGTAAATTGTATGTTTTCATCAAATACACTTTTATTTTTATTTATTTATTTACTTACTTTTTGTACCTTAAGGAACTATAGTGCTTATTTTGAGGAAAGCTTTGGTAGATTTTTTTAGGTAAAAACCTCTGTATTTTGTAAATTCTTGTGCTCTATTTTGTGAGGACAGTGGGTCTTGAAAAGTATCTAAACTTTCCATCCATCCATCCATCCATCCATCCATCCATCCATCCATCTCTCTATGTTCCATAACAATTACAATAACAATCATAATAATAACAACAACCAACAACAACCCCCAGTCTGGGATACTATCTTGTAGTGGTAGGCTAGTATGGTTAGTGATGCTGAGAACTCTTGGTAGGAGTCTAGCTCCTGAATGAATCACCCATGCCAGGAAGAGGGCCCAGGATAACTATTCCACAACCTATTTGCAATGATGAGAAGTAAAAAATAATTTTCCATACTGGATTGATCATTACCTGGTTAAATAAGGGCTGCATTTGATGCTATGGCTCCTAGACAAGAGATGACAAGTAGGCTACAGAGCTTGGTTCTTTCTGCTAAGCAGCTAGAACAAGGACCTGCAAAGTAACTGGGTGGTGAACAAAAATGAAACATGTGGACACAACTGGAACACAAATTGTCATGGAATGTTGCTACCAATTTATTGACCAGAAAAGAGATTTCAAAGATGAATGATCTGAATTTGGAAAGAGAAATTCTGAGACTCAACTGCTACTGAATAGAAGCTAATGGATCAGAGTTGTGTTATTCTGTAAAGAAGTCTTTCTCTCGATACTGATTGAAAGCTATTGAGCAGATAGCAAATTTGCTATGCGCTATCTGAATGAACTAAAATTATAGATTAAAATTTAGACAACTTAACAATGAATGGAATAATTGAAACTTTAGAAGAATATAATTCTGATCTGTTAGAACAGTGGATAACTCAGGAAATATAAGCTCTACAGCTAACCTATTGGCCAATAGAATTGACTGAGAAAAATCAAAAGGCAAACAAAAGAATCAGAAAGAATACAATTAGCACTACTAAAGCAAATTAAAAAAGAAAAGAAAAGCTTTAGCTAATCTTTGGATGACATTAACATGTCTATTAAAACAGTTCCAAAAGAACTGTTAAAGAAATAAACAGTTCATTTGCTCCAGTGCTTATGTTGCAGAAATAGGACTAGGACAGAATAAGGAAGCCAAAGGCATTTATAAAGGAAAAGCCAAAGGGGAAAACTCACCTAGAACAGAAAATCAGAAAACTTAGGGCAGATTTGAGCAATCTGAAGAATCTAAAACAAGGGTTCACAAAGGAAAGGAAAGGAAAGGAAAGGAAAGGAAAGGAAAGGAAAGGAAAGGAAAGGAAAGGAAAGGAAAGGAAAGGAAAGGAAAGGAAAGGAAAGGAAAGAAAAGAAAAGAAAAGAAAAGAAAAGAAAAGAAAAGAAAAGAAAAGAAAAGAAAAGAAAAGAAAAAGTTAGCCTTATAAAACAATGCATTATTGTTCCCAAGTCCATTAGAGAAGTTTTAAGGAAAAAATTAGGCATAGAAAATTCCATGAAAGTAAATTGGTTTAAAGCAAATATTTTGCTTTAAATTGGTTTAAAACAAATTGGTTTGAATTGGTTTAAATTGGTTTAAAGCACATTGGTTTAAAGCAAATTAACAAATTGGTTTAAATTGGTTTAAAGCAAATACTATATTTAGATCTAATCAACATTTGCTTACAAGAGCCTAAAAAGTGCCAAGGAAAAATATGAAGCACCTAACTGTCCCCCCCCCCCCAAAAAAAAAAACAAAGGAGGGAGGGAGAGAGAGAGAGAGAGAGAGAGTTTTGTGGGTCAGTGCTAAAGAATACAACAAAGAAATAATATGACTCAACAAAGTGGGAAAGAATTTGATGAAAAGGAAATAAAAGAAATGGTGATAACATAAATGATTCTAATGTAAGCCAAAAAAGATTTAAAGCAGAAGATGACACGGCTTTTGCACAGCTTTTGGTTTAAACACCTGACAGGCCTATATCCCAGGCTAGCAAAGTTGAGTGAGCTGCTTCAAACCACAAAAGCAAAGAGTCAACGATATCTGGAAGAACATCTATAGTCCAGAAAAGCAAGGGAAAAGGAATTGACCTGGCAACTGCAGGGCTATCACTTGCCTGTCCACAACATTCAAGTTGTTTACTGGAATTACAGCAAATACAATATATATTTATTTGGGGGGGGAGGGGGGAAGGAATAAAGGAATGTGTAAAATTCACATGGGACTAAAGACCAGCTCCTAGATAGTAAGGCATTGGATAGAAAGGCATTCAGTTTAATCGCTTATAGCTGGCCTTGAAAATGCTTAGAAAAGTTTGGAATAAGCAGAAATATTAGAACATTCTTGGAAGTGTTAATGACTTAGTGGAAAACCTACCTTATGGTAAATGGGAAAGACTTGGGGGAAATAAAAATAAAACAAGGCATATTCCAAGGAGATTCACTGTCACCATTACTCTGTGTGGCAATGTTTTGACTTGAAAGTATCTTGAACAAAAGCAGTTGTGGGTACCAAATCACAAAACAAAGCCCCAAAATAAATCACTTGCTTTATATGGATGACCTAAAACTATACAATAAATCAAAAGCTGAGATCAAGGCTCTGTTGGACACTATCCATACATTTAGTGAAGACATAAGAATGAAATCTGGCCTGGACAAATATGCTACTTTGACAATTAAAGGCAGTAAGAGTATAGGAGAAAATGGGCTAAAGCTAACAAATGGAAATGTCATTATATCCCTAGCATCTCAATATGCAAATACTTAGAACTAATGCAAACTTCTGATTTACTTCATGATAAAGTTAAAAAGACTACTAGTTCAAATTACATTCAATGAATTTACTTTTTTTTTTTAATCTAAACTAAATGGCAGGAATATCTTTAAAGCAATAAACACTTGGGCAGTCCCTGTAATTAGATATACTGCAGGGAAAATTGACTGAACTTAAGGCAAAGTGGGCAATCTTGATCAAAAACAATGAAACTCATGACCATATATCATGCACTTTATCCAAGAAGTGATATTTTACATACCCAGAAGTAAAGGTGACAGAGGACTATTGCAAATAAAAAAAGAAAAAACATACTCTGAATTATTGCATCAAGAAAAATCAAGAGAAACTACTTTTGAAAGTTTGTAAGAAAATGTTCTTAAAGGCAACAAAAACTAAATGTGAATACAAGAAGGAAGTAATTCAGAGTTGCACTAATACCTGGAAAAGCAAACTACTTTATGGCCAGTATACACATGATGTTAAAGGAAAAGTAGACCAGAAACAAATAAACAGACCAGAAACTAGAACACTTAAAAAAGAAAGCCCTGCAAATCAATACCGTCAAAGCCAAAATTAAATTATTCACAAAAATGCCAAATGCCAATTATGTATAATTAAGGATGAAACTTTACATCATCTCATTAGTGGCTGTAGTAAAACTGCTGGGAGAACAAACAATACCACAATAGGGTTGCAAAGATTATCCACTGGAAATAATGTAGAAAATTTGGGTTTACTGTTTGCAAAAGTTACTGGGACCAAGTGCCTGACAAAGTTTGCAAAATGAGATCAAAATTCTGTTGAATTGCAGCATTCAAACAAAGAAGCATTTAGAACATTAAATACAAAACATTACTACTGTAGAAAAGAAGAAATGGCTCATTGTTGTGATAATAACTGGAAACAGTCGTACTGATGCAAACAATAGGGGGAAATAACAATATTATTTTATATACATGTAAGTAGAGATTTTCATGCAATACCACACCACTAACTTTGCAAAATACCACCCTACTTGGAAAAGCATACATATTTTTGGAGATACCTCTGTGACTCTTAGGTTCTCAGCTAGGACCTGAATAATTGGAATTGACACCCTATCAATTAGACTGTGATATTCTTTTAGACAAATAGAAGTAGGAAGAGGAAGAGGAGATTTTCCATTGATCAATTTGATATACAAGAGATAATCTGAGTTATTCAAAGATTCCTGCCATGGAACAACCTATCTATTATATAACATTGACATATGTATCCTTACTTATGTTTCAAAACAACATTAAAGAGTGGGTGGGTGGTGATTTTCACTGTATATCTTTGCAAGAAATTCTCTCTCTCTCTCTCTCTCTCTCTCTCTCTCTCTCTCTCTCTCTCTCTCTCTGACTACCTAGTTACCATTTGGTCAATTTATTATTACAGATGTAAGTGGGAAAACATTTAGGTAACAGCAGCAGCAGCAACAACAACATTTATATAATGAATGAGAAGAATCAGCATAACAGATTTGCACATCATGCTGGATCACAGAACATCATAGCCCACACGGTGTGTTATAGTAAAACTTATAGTCATACTATAAGAACACTAATACAATCTCTAGTAGCTTGGTCTGAATCTTATCTGTTATCCTTGGTCTTTAATATAGGGCAATGTTATCAATCCTTCTCTATAGTTTAAACTGGCTAGCCTTTCTTATGTCAGATTCAGCCTAGGAAGCACATACTGCTAGCGCAGAGCCCTTGGTCAGTTTCACCGCCTCAGGCAATAGGTGATCAGGGCAAGGAAACAAGGCAACCGCAAGTTAACTATCGACAGGGGATGGGCAGTTAACTCGCAGCAGGGAGTCATCTAGAAGCAGCAAACTGGAGCAACTCCGGCCTACAATACACTGGGGAGGGACCCTGGGCAACTCCGGCCTACAATACACTGGGAGCGCAGCAATCCAGAGGCAATCAGCGGCCAATTAGAAACCAGATTAAAACAGCCACTCCAACTCACCATGAGAAAAGCTCCAGGAATGCAAGAGCAAGGCAGACAAAGGATGAAGATCATAACACAATCGAAACCAGCTGAATCTGCCATCAAGGCGAGGGGAAGGAAGATCGCAAGGGAGGGATGGGAAGCCCAGGGCAAGGGCAAGGGGTGGAACCGAGGGGTAACTACGGGCCAAGGGGGGAACCCTATAAAACTGCTGTAAGAAACCGCGCCAAGCCGATTCTGGCTTTGTCTGTAACCGCTACGCATTACGCCTGAATAAACTAGCTTTTGTCCAAGCCTGTGCCTCACGAGGTCTCTGTTCAGCAGCGAATGTAGCGAACCTTACATCTTATCCCAATAAAATGTCCTGAATTACCTTACACTACCACTACCATTGCTCATCATCATCATCATCATCATCCTATTTATTTATTTATTTATTTTTAAAATTGTACTAGGCTTTCATGTCACTATAATTGCATGCTGATCCAGAGTAGCTTACAATCCTAGTATATGTAAACACTAAAACAATAATAAACCCATTCATAATAAAATCAGCAGGTAACTAAACAGATTTACTCAGAAATATTTATTTCCAAGCAAGCTGCATACAGTTTAGTTTGACCATAACAAATGTTTCTGAAGCTTTGTTCTCAATGAGCTCTTATGTATCACTGTATTATTATGTATCTCTGTATTATTCTCCATCTCTTTGCTGCTCCTAAGGGTATGTTCTGTGTTCTCTGCATCTTGACATGAGATAGTTGCATTTTCTGCAGTGTTTTCCAAAGCACGCACTTGTTTGTAAATCATCAGAAGTGACAGTTCAAGTCACATTTTAATATATACATATGCATACTCCTATATTCTTTCTCATACACATTCAGACATACAAACATATGCACCCACACATGCATAGAAGACAGACTGATGATTTATTATTTGTGTTAAAAGTTAGAAACATCTTTCATATGTAGTAGAGTTAAGATTCAGCAAAGAAGGTCTAATATTTGTAGATGATGATGATGATGATGATGATGATGATGATGATGATAATAATAATAATAATAATAATAGGCAGAGGGGACTTTTCTTGCATACATGATAGTTCTGGAAAATAATTTAAGAGTAAAGTCACCTATTTTCAATAGTACAAATGACTTGGATTTGTAGCTGATCTTAACTGGATCGTAAACTGTTCATAATTTGAAACTACACAATTTAAAATCGGTCCTCTGCAAGTTAAAATAACTAAAAAATACTGATACATGCACACACACATATCTTTTTATAAAACTTTAAAAATAATTATATCCCAATTATTTAAATATTCTTTAAAGACTTCCATTTATCAACAGTTCTGCTGCCTTGAACCTTGTATTAATCTATTTATGTCATGTCAAAATACAAAGGAAAAAACGATTAATTTCAAGTGGACCTTTCATGGCACCATTTAATGGGAACAGAAATATTATTTTCCAGAAAGGATATTTGGCAAATTATAACATAAAAGACTTCAGCTAAAGTGTTTTAGAATGAGTTCTTTTTTTCAGTTAATTTTGCAATATTTAAAGAAAAAATGAATATTAATTGATGTTCAAACATAATAGATATTAGCATTATATATTTATATAAACAGAATTAGAGCTTGATTTATTGTCCAGCAAATTATACAGATCTACTGTGTGTTTGGGTGATTTGCATTTTCTGATTTCTTGGTTCTGCTATAAGGTGTCTTTCCTCCACCTCTGTTTTGCATGTAACTCCTATCCAGGAGAATATGGACTTCATCAGGCTCTTACTGCAGTAGAAAATAAAACCAGCTGGTACCGTCAACTGTGTGTGTGTGTGTGTGTGTGTGTGTGTGTGTGAAAAATTTTAATGAAAAATAGCATTTATTAAGGAAAGTTGCTCAGGATAGATAATTTTAAGTGTTTGTGAGGAGGATGTAATGATAAACTATGGAGTAATATGAGGCTCAATTTGGTAGCAGCACAAAACATACCAACATAGCTGACCTTGGCTGATCTCAAAAAGCTAAACAGGGTTGGAACTAGTCCATACTTGGATAGGATAGGCCATCTAGGAAGTCCTATGCTATAAACTAGATTGGAAAGCCGAGAAACATTCTAGAAAAGGGAAATGGTAATAACTTTTGAAATGCTACCAAGAAAATTGCATGGATGTGTGTAAGTAAGTAGAAGTTAACTTTAACTTGAAGATGATTTTTTGATAGTGGTGTCATACAGCTAATCATTTACCCACAATAAAATCTTTGGTGCTACTTTGCACGGTTTGATCAGGTACTACACAGAGAATAAATTATAGAACAAGGAGGAAGGATCACTGAGAACAATTTGAGCAGCTATTGGGGGGGGGGGGCTATGCATGTGTGTGTGTGTGTGTGTGTGTGTGTGTGAAGACATTTAATCCTGAAAGGAACAGGGGAAAGGGAGATATGCCTTGTAGCAAGGCCTGGATCTAATGCTCACACGAAAGTTTGAATAGCTTCAAAGTAGCAAACAAAGAAAAAAGGCAGTAGAGATAGCCTCCGTTCATTCATTGATAATGCCAACGAGTGCAGTTGAGAAAGGAAAGAAAAGAAAAGGAGGGGTTTTCTGCAAATAGTACCCAAATAAATAGAGCTTTCTAGAATACACCCAAATTTATTTGTCACAGCAGGAGCATCAGTGAAGACATGATGTAAATGGAAGGATGCTGTTTAAGCTATTTCTGTAGTAGAAGTCATGGATCGCTGGTGAGTGCTTTTGAACCAGAAATTGAACACTTACAGCTTGTAATCTACCCTTTTCACATATATCCTGAGATTAAGAGGATAACAAGCAGTTCCAAAACAAGCCCCCTCAAAGAAAACAAAAAAGTCTGAAAAATCTCTGGATTAGCAGTTCAGTATTATGCAGTTTATTCTGGAGTAAACCCAATTGTGCTCAATAGGGTTATTGGCAAAGATTACTAGATTAGCCCGAAAGCATCTGATCAAAGGCTAGACATAAACCAACATTTCAATTATTAATGAAACTCAATCCCCAGCTAGCCTCTAATTAAGGACAGCATAGTTGCTAATGAACTCATGGAGCCCCCTAAATCGTTTTCATGCCCACTATGTAAATTGAGTGACAGGTTGGGCAAGTCACTCTTGCTTAAGGCAGAATCTGAAGGATTTTTTTCCCCTAGCATGCATACACACACCCATGCACATGCACACACATACACACACATGCCACACACAAATATATTCCAATAGCTTTATATTCTGGATGAACAAGTACCACATATTAACTGCCTATTAAATATTTAAATCCACAAAAATCTCACAGGTTAACTGAAATATGCAGTTTAGTTACATTCAGTCCTGCTTTGATCCTTCCTTCCTTCCTTCCTTCCTTCCTTCCTTCCTTCCTTCCTTCCTTCCTTCCTTCCTTCCTTCCTTCCTTCCTTCCTTCCTTCCTTCCTCTCTCTCTCTCTCTCTCTCTCTCTTTCTTTCTTTCTTTCTTTCTTTCTTTCTTTCTTTCTTTCTTTCTTTCTTTCTTTCTTTCTTTCTTTCTTTTTTACATCACTTCTTCAAAATACAATGTCATCAGCAATAAACAAGTAATGTCTAAGGCTGACATTCAGTTATAACAGAAGACAGTGATCTTTAACTCTGCCCAACAGACCTATTCATGCTGAATGGTCAGTTTCATTCATAACCAAGTATTAGAATTGAAATCTAGAGCTTTCACTTGCTTCATCATGTGCATCACCCTTTTTATTAATAATGAAACGTTTTGCAAAAGTGTTTGGAGCCATTATTGTTTCATAGATAAAAACGAGATGGCAGATACTGGAGGAGCTGTCATCCTTTCAAATGTTTAGTAAAATAATGAGGAAAGTAATAAGAAAAATAAATAAATAAATAAATAAATAAATAAATAAATAAATAAATGGCTATTGATATATTTTCTTTCTTTTGCTTCTTTGATGGTTTTTTAAATAATATATCACTGAAGGAAAAAAAAGTGTAATTAATATAAATTGATTGCACTTCACAGGGTACTGATGACACAAGAGAACTAAATTTAAGGAGGTCAATATTTCCACTGTGATAATGTGTTTAATGCTAAATTTTAGAATGAGGTGTCATCTCAGCCCTAGGAAGAAAGCAATGGCGAACTATTTTTGAAAATGTTGCCAAGAACTATTGGTATGGTGTTGGAACAGGAATGGAAAGACTGAGGTTCTAGTCCTCCCTCAGACACAAAAGCTGGTTTAGTGACTTTCAATCAGTAACTTTTTCTCAGTCCTAAACTAGGAAGTTGAAAAACATCTAATACCGATCCACACTGAACCAGCATGCTAGCTTATAGTCCGTAACTTTCAACTGAAGAGGCTTCACCGTGCAGTGAATTCAGACAGTCAGAGAGACAGAGATTCCTTTTTACTTTTACCCATCAGAATTCAGTAAAGTGGTTTTATTTTATGAGGAAAAACTCTGACATACAGTTATGGGGTCAGAGAGCAAGACATTTCCTCAGCTGTGTAACTGCTACAAAAAGCTTAAAAGATACAGGCATCTAATTTAGATGTTCATTTTTGCCTTTTTTTTTTAGGTGCTTAAAATAAAGCACAGTCTTTGTCTGAGGCAATGTCTCAAGTAGAAGCATTCAGATAGCTGTTTAGGAAAATAAGGCACTAGTGGCCCTAAGAAGAGATCTTCAATCAGAAATAATACCAGCTGCAATGCTAAATGTTCTCTTGCTCATGTGAGACAGCCAAGTTCAGAATGCTAAAGTGGGCAGCTGGCTTTTTCTTAACCTACTGAAATATTTTGCATTTGCTGCTCTTCATTTTTATGATATTTATTTCCAAATCAAGCTAAATGCTCTCTTTGCTAAGGCATCCAACATTTTTCTTGTACGGCAATTAGAACAATGAGTAACATATTTTATTTTAACTTGTATACCAGAGAGAAGCTGTTTTGTATTCTGGTAGAAAAGGAGGCAAAAATCCTTCATTAAATGGATAGGAGATTCCAGATTCACATAGCTGTACTAGGTAACATGAACTGGATCTTCTAAGTTGATGGTTCCAAACTAGATCATCTCAGGCAAACTGCCAGGCAGAACCAAGACAAAACATAAATGAAGTGCAATGATTCAATATCTATGTGGGGGAAACTCAAAATATTGAGATTTATATTTTAGCTGATAAGTTTTAGTGGGATGAATTAAAAAACATTTGTCTTTTTCATCATTTCTTCATATGTGAGGCCCAGGACAGTTGCCTCCTTTTGCTCCTAAAACAATATTGTTTCTAGACTAGGCATGTATGACCATGCACGCTGGTAAGAGAACATCTGTACCTTATTGTCTGCACCCTTAAGTGTGTTTACAATGGAATATATTAGCCTTTTCTATTTTGGGATTGTCCAAATGTTCTGGATCTATAGCTTCCAGAATTCCTCACCAGCTGCAAACTTTCTAACACATCTAGGGATATGCCAACTTGGGAAAAGCTGGTATAGAGAACAAATCATATTTGACAATGTAGAACTCACTTGGAATAGTGTTATGACATTATTGATATTACGATTCCCTCTTCTTTCCCCATTTGCGTCTAACCATGGAACAAACATGTTCCAGCAAGATGCAGTCATGTGATGTCTAACAATTGGGTTTACTCTAGCATATTTTGCTCACTTTAGGCTGATGATCCCTTCCTATCTGGTCTCTAGGCACTGTCTTCCGGAAACCGTTCTGCTTTGGGAAGTAGACAGTATCTGATAGGTGTCCTAACCAATCTCCTGATATTAGATAATATTTTGGAATTATGCTACATCAGAATACTGCTAAACCCATGTCCAAAAGTAACTAGAATATTAGCTAGCATTGGCTGGTTGTTAAGCTGCCACTGAACACACCTGTACAAAACCAGAACATGTGCTCATGTAGCCATCTGTCAAAACTCACCTTAGTCCCAGCAATGTCCCATGTTAAGGAAAGTGACTGGTGGATGATTTCCTGTCTACTGGTGACATTGGTGTTTAACAAATGGAAAAAAAAAAACATAATATATTTAAATTGTCATAGGCTATGCCCCATTAGTATTGCTCTTTGCTTTTCTTTAACAGGAGACACCTAAGTTAATCTCATTGGTAATAACTTTTAGTTGCTTTCTCCCAGAGTCTACCACTGTATTTCTTAATTTACTGCAGGAAATCATCATCATCATCATCATCATCATCATCAACATCATCATCACCTGTCTGTAAGAGATCAGTATCCCAGCATAACTTTCTACACCTGTATAAGCAAGGCATTGTCAAGGGCATCTTAGCAGTACCATTGTTTAGATATTATGTAAACCACATCTCCAGTTATGGGGGAAAAAGTCACATTTATTCATCCAAATGAGAAAACAACTTTCCAGAACCCAGTATTTCTATCTGCAGGGTACTGATATGTTATGTGTCTGTACTATTTCCTCCAATTTCCCCCTCTATCATTTAGTTGAGCAAAAGTGACAGCAGTTCTGTCAATTGTGTGTGAGGTAAATTCTTCCTGGAATTTTACAGCAACATGTCATTGTGATAAAGAGTTGAGAATGCTCCATCCAACGAGATATTCAAGGCTGCCTGCATTGCACGTGTCATTCTGTGTGCTCCCCCCCCCAAATAATGTATCTTCACTTTCAGAACTCAGCATTTGTACTGTATGTTGATCCTAAAAATAATATGTGACTTGAGAGAAAAAAATAACCATCAAAACATTTTCATTAGTGCAGGGAAGTAGTACAGCCCACCATCTGTGACTCCCCAACATCCTGAGGCTGCACTGTTGAAATCTGGGGAGCAAAATGGCTGAATTTTGACAGCATCATTTCTGTTCTTTTGGGGATGTTCTAAGGATAGGAATGGGAGTGGCTTGCCCCTGGGTGACTCCATAGTTAAACCTCATTTAGGATCAAAGTCTGGCCTGAAATTCCACTTCTGTCAATGTCACAGTGTTACAGGATTGTGTCCAGAAACCCTTTAGAAGGGTAGCCTAGAGCCATTTGCAACAGGAGAAGGGAAGTGCAAGAGTGCTAAAATGACAGGTATGGCCATACATTAAAGCCCCACCTTTTATATGTATACTGAAATTTGCATGTATACAAAGGAGTGGAGCTTTGATTTGCTCTGTGCCCAGCATTTTGGCCCCTTTCCTCCCATTCCCAGATGACTGTGGGTAATTCTCAAACATTGTCCAACCCTGCATTAATGAGTAGAACAGAATGTTTATATAAATGTTCATACTTTCTGAATATTCTGACAGAGATCTCCTCTGAAGAGGCATTTAAAAAATAATACTTATAGAAAAATTGTGATTAAAAGAAAAAGAAAAAAAAATAGAGCCAAGTTATTTGAAAGCTTCCCTGTGCTATTATGATCAATGTATATTTTCACACAGCAGCAGAAGCCCTACTAATTGTCCTGTGTTTTAGACTGTTTAGAAGGGTGGGTGCTAGAGACAGAGACCTTTCAGTGGTGTCTCTTGTTTTATGCAATTCCCTCCTAAGAAATGTAGATCAAGTGATCGTTTCCTCAATTGAAATTAAAAATGGTTTAAAAATCCACTTTTTAAATGCTTTTAATTGATTTCTCTTATCCCCCCCCCTTTTTTTTTTTTCCTGAGCATTTATTGGTATGTTTCTAATGTTTCATATGCTGGCTATTTAAATGAATGAGGCTTCTCAATTTAAAACTTTTAGGATAATATAATATTACAGACTGCATTTTATTCTACTTTGTGTTATACTTTACAGTTTAATTTTTCATGCTCCCTTTCTAAAAAACAAGCAAACAACAACAACAAAATCCTGCAGATACTAGTTTTAGATATATTTACTTGAGTAAGCATATATGAAAGTCACATGGATTAGAAACAGGCTGATTCATTCATTTCTTCTCACCCTGGATGTCTGCAGGAGAGGAGGGAGGGGGAAGTGGGGTAAATAATGACATGTGCAGAATGAAGTCATCACAGAAATGCTACAACTTATGTATTATAGACATTATAGTGCAAGTGTGCAATTGTAGTGTATGTGTGGTGGGATTCCCTGACACAAGAGACATCACATCTCCATGCATATAAAAGGGGTGGGATGTTGGTTGCTTGGTTACACCTGCCATTTTTACATTGTTGACTTGTGATGGAGACAGGGGTCTGATAACACTGTGAATTGTTATGGAAGCTTCTGCTTCTTATTTCTGGAAAATAAGAATAATGAAATGTATGGGAGTATCTAATGAACTACAGCTATCTGCTGTTCTGTAATTATACAAAGCTCAATGTAGTACTAAAAGTATGGTAGTCTTTCTACATCTTCAAGTAATGGAATGTTTAGGGATTGTACTAGCACTCGCCCCCCCCCTCCACCGGTGCAGAAAAAAGTGGGAGCAAATATGCTCCTACAGTAGCAGTACTTCTACTAATCTATCCTGTACCAGATTCCAAAAAATAACCCTTGCAACTTCATCACAAAACTCTCTGACCAAATTCAGACTTTCAGCAGTCTCTCTCTGCAAAATCCAACAGCGATAAACTCTTCCTCTGTCCTTCTTACTAGCTGAAGGATATCTTTGTACAAAAGCAGATGAGAAAGATTTGCAACCAATTCAAGAACCTTCCTATCTTTTTGGTCAGCCACTGATAACCTATAGTTGCTGGGTGTGAAGATCCCCATTCATACTGATTAAGACAGCTAAATGCATAACAATACTTTGAATATGATAAAGGTTGAAAATTACCCAAGTGTCTTGCATATATCATTTATCCTTTGAGACCAGCCAGCAATGAAAGCCATTAACTTCTCTAATGTCTTCTGGCTGTTTCTAATTCATAGTCCACTGTCCTACTTATTCAGCTTATTATACCATACACATAATGGATATAATATCTTCTAAATGCATGTCGCTTGGGAAAAAAGAAAATATGGTCTTCTCTTGATAAGCTTTCCCAAAATTCCACTGGAAAATAAACACACACACACACACACCTCTGTGTGGATACATAGTCTGATGAAAAATCCGTTGTTTCCAGAAGGTTTGCTTTAGAGTAGAAGGAGAAATGATGCAAAAAGCTACAGTGATAAATGAAGCCCCTAAGAATTTGTCTCTGGTAAAAATCTGACCTTCCTCTGCACTGTTTCAAGTTGTGAATAACAGTGCTGTGCTGAACATTTCATTGGATTTATTCTTTTTATGAAATTCTTACTAGTGGGGACAGAGTTCATATATTTACATTCATGATGAGTGGCAGAGAGATGTGTGTCTTGTGACAAAACTGGAACACAGACTTTGGCACAGTATTAGCAAATTGCGCACACTGAAACTGTTATTGGTTTCCATTCAAAGTGTGGAATTCCCTGTATTGACTTTACATACTGCTACCATAATGCAAACTGAATAATTATAAAGTTGTTCCTCTGTTCTTATTTCCATCCTCTAGTTGCCTAAAGCCTTTTTTTTTTTTTTAAAATCTGTGCTCAGTCGTTACCGACTCTGCAGTGACTGCTTGGACGAGTCCTTGCAGTTTTCAAGGCAATTGTTTCAGAAGTGGTTTGCCAGAGCCTCCTTCCTAGAGCAGAGCCCAGCTGGCGAGCGCAGGAGGCGGGGCTTCCGTTGCTTCGCGCCCTTTTCGGGTGAGCGCGGTTTTTCACGCTCCTGCAACTGCTCCTGACTCCTTTTTTGCAAGGCGCCGCACCAGCATTTTTCCTCCCACCGGAGTGAGAGTCCCCATTTATCTACTCACGTGAGTTTTCGAACTGTTGGGTTTACAGGAACTGGGAAGGAAACAGGAGCTCACCCTGCTAACGCAAAGGCTGGACTCGAACCGCTGAAGCGTCGACCATTTCTGGCCGGCAACTTTCAGCATCATTAAGCTGCTGCGCCACCGCGTCCCCCTGCCTAAAGCCTAAAACCATACATAATATTCTCTGCAAAGTCTCACCTATTTGGCTGTATAATGTAGAAAAGGGGGCGAGGGGGAAGGCCAAAGATAAAAATGTTGCAGAGGAGATGGTTGAAGTAAAAGAGAATTATTAATGTACACTTCAAAAGCAAACAGAATTCATATGTATTTTTTAAAATAAATTCAGCAATTTAACATTGTTGAAGTACTTATTTGAAAGATAGATCTAGTAGTAATCAGTTAGCCAATATTGACTACTGCCAGGTGAGTGAGCCTTGCTTTATATAACACCATAAAGAAATAGGACTACATATTTATTAGAACAATTTGAAGTGGGATGACAGAAGTGAAATTCTACTACCTGTTAGTAGCTGGGATAGGAAGTATACAGGTATAGATTTCCTGCACTTTGTAACCAAGCTCAGGACAAAATTCTTGTTATGTTAATAAGACTTCTTTGGTGGAAACTGAGGGGCCAAGAAACCATTTCATCTGAAACTCTCTCTGATCTGTCCCTGCCTCATCCCAGTAACATCCTATATCTCTGGTGAGAATCGTTGGAAGCAATTGAACACACTGCTGCAGATATAACTATGGTTTGTAAGGTAGAAAATCCCCTTCTATCTGTGAAGATCTTCTCTAGGTATTTGAAGGCATCTTCACCATTTCCTGGAGGACTTTCTGAAGCTTAAGTGCTTCTACGATAATGAAAGCTGAATACAGAGCAACCAAGAATGTGGCGACATGTGTAGGTCCTTTTATGGCTATAACATCCTAAAGAGACAGGCGCTGAAAATAAATGTAAAACAAACACATTTATCATGGATACCTACTATATATTAAATTTTACATGGTTACCCTTCAGCAAGGAGAGGAACAATGAGAACATACCCTCAGAAAATTATCCAGAGCCAAAACTTTCTACTACCAATTATTTAATTCATTGGGAAATTATAAGTTGCAGGACTTCCAATTCTGACTCTTTCCATTATCTCTAATTTGACATAATACAATTAAAGGTAAAATCAGGGAAAAGCACATATTTCCACAGTTTATAGCATGCTTATCAAGAGAACATTAAAAAGCTTATATTGTGCTGCTCTCTTATGGCATCAGTATCAACATAAAGGGAATATGGCTACTAAAGCCTGGATCTCCCCCCCCCCCAAAACTGTATGTCAAACAATCTTGTTCATTTTTCTCTTCTGTGTTTGTTTGTTTATTTATTAATTTATTTATCTGAACTCAATCATTACCCATTCTGCGGCAACTGCCTGGACGAGTCCCTGCAGTTTTCAAGGCAAGGTGTTTCGGAAGTGGTTTGCCAGTGCCTCCCTCCTAGAGCAGAGCCCAGCTGGCGAGTGCAGGAGGTGGGGTTTCCGTTGCTTCGTGCCTTTTTCGGGCGTGTGCAGCTTCCGTGTTACCAGCAATTGCTCCTGTCTCCTTTGCAAGGCGCTGCCAGCATTTTTCCTTCCACCAGGGTGAGAGTACCTATTCATCTACTCATGTACGTTTTCGAGCTGCTGGGTTGGCAGGAGCTGGGGAGGAAGCAGGAGCTCACTGTGCTGCGTGGAGCTGGGCTCGAACTGCTGAAGTGTCGACCATTTCTGGCTGGCAACTTTCAGCGTCATTAAGCTGCTGTGTTTTTTTTTTCCCTCATGTTTCCAACCATGAATCTATTTCATTTAATTTTTGCATTAGTTTCCAACTAAAGAGAACAAAATCACAAAATGTCCATATGCATGCGTGCATGTGTGTCTGTGTGTGTACAATGTTTAGCAGCAAGCTGGGGAAAATATAAATGTATCAAAGCAAGTGGCAGTCCCTACCAACCTGGAAGAGAACTAGGTTGGTCCAGATTTGGCTAATATTTTTGGATAAGAAATCAGACTGAGAGTTTAGGAAACATCATAGAAAAATGCAATGGCAACCACTTCCAAATGGTTGGGAAGAATATTGAGATCAACTTTTTGTGCTGCTAACCTATTTGTAAAATTTGAAAATGGAGAGTTGAATTTGTCCATTGCTATTCAATTTGGCATAAGTCTAGCGTGCGTAGACATTAAACATCTAGGTATTGCAAGTAGGGTGAATCAGCTTGGGACTTTGCTACTCTTGCAAATAGACTCAGTGTTCATTCAGCACAGAGGAATTGGTTCCTGAATTGACTTTCTGTGAACACCTTCAGTATCCCAGCTGAGTTATAAGCAGAAAGAGAAAGGAGCCAGACATAGCAATGTGTATTGCCAAGGAGTCAAAGCTAAGGAACCCACTGAATCTCTGAGTGAAGTGTTGTTACTCAGCCAGTCTTAGCTTAGATGTATAGTCCATCTGTCTAGAAGAGCCAGAGGATAGCTGTGATAAACAGGGCCTCTCTAGATATGCTTTTAGGTAGCTATGTTTTCAGTTGCTTAAGTCGTCCACCCCTCCATTTTTATTTAATACTTATAACCTGCCTCCCTTCTCTCAAGGAAACTCAATGTAGCAAACAGGAAAGCAAAATAAACCATCAGCACAACTGTCTCAGAACAATATGTCAAACAATGAATGGAAAATTCAGTTGTCATACCAGAGTCACACCAAACCAAAATCATGATGCAATATATTTAGTCAAACTGATGATGAAAAAAATGCCAGTCACATTAACATTATTAAATAAGGGAACATAATTTCAGTGACTGCTGTAAATTCATTTCAAAGCTGGATAAAACATGTGTACATCAAAGTTAATTTGGAAAAAAAAAATCCTAATTCATTTTAAAAACAATGCTAAAAGTTGGTTAAAATGCAATAGATGTTGGAACCAGCAGCAGATGAAGCAGTTCTTAACATGAAATTGTTTTGATATCATCAATCAATCCACTGATAAATAACAGAAAACCTGAGCAATTCATTTAACCAACCTTTAGTGTTTTTTAGTCTGCTATGGAGTAGTTAGTCTTCCCTTGATTTACCTTTCTACATCTAGAATCAATTCCCATCTGTCAACTATATGCCTCCTCTGTGATGGGGTTTGGGGGGATGACAGACTAAGCTAAGGTCAGTCCAAGATGTTCTATGCCTGAGTTAAGAAACAAATGGCAATCCTAGTTCAGTTGTGGGATTAAGGTAAACAAGACTGACTGAGTTACTTTGGTGCCTCAGGCAGAATACCTTAGCAATGTCTCATCCCAGGTATAGATAACAACAATAAATTAAATAATTAACCATTTGTGCTGTTTCATGATACCTGAAATTAACAGTCCTGCTCTGCTAAGCAACTTATTATGTTTGCTTTGATTTTCCACAATATGTTGACTTTCACCCTCATTGTGATTTCCCTGCTGTCTTGGTTAGATGGATAGAAGATGGTTGAAACATTTATCTAAGAAGACTTTTTTGCATCCTGCAGACTTCTTGCAGGGAGTTACTTTCATATGTGCTAGAAAACAACCACAGTCAGAATGCTAAATTTTCAAGAAGTGGATTCCATTTGTTCCTGTCTGTACAAGGCCAATTTCTTATCACTAGAATGTCCCACTTTATTTACAACATGGGAAGGTGGTAGGATTTTCTATTCTTTTTTTTCTTTTTTTTTCCAGGTTAATACAGGTATCAATTTATGCACAATGCATGCACAGAACCATCTGTTCAGGAACAAATTAACACCCTAGACAATAGACTTTATGTCTTGGGAAACTATGTTATTACAGCAACAACAATCTCCCAAAACAGAAAGTACACTTCAATTCAGTTTCTCTTGCCAATATCTCAGCTGCTCTACAGTTTCCATTCACATTATAAAAGGGCGCATTGGCTATGCAAACAGCATACAAATGTTACAAGTTAGGTTAGGGTCATGTAATACATTGTCTCCAAAGGATCTTTGTGTTAACACTCTAACTTCCTTAGTTGATTTAAAACAAAAACAAAAACAAACAAAAAAGCAGTCAACTGAAATGTGGCTTCAATTTTATTGGTAACTCTTGGCAACAGGCACAATGCCACACTTGCCACCTGCTGCCAATTAACTTCAGTGGAATTTTTAGATTGAATAAGGTATGGTTTCTGTTCCAGAAACTCTCATATCTTTCTGAAGAATGGCAAGCTTGCAAATATTTTAAAAGAATTGGTGGGTGTACTATTCAGGGCTTTCAAAAGTCACTGTTATTTATTATAAATGGATTCCTATCAAACTTAATGAAAAAAAGAATCTTTACCAAATTCAAGAGTATGGTAATTGTACTCAACCACATTGACATATTGGAACTCCTTCCCTAAGCAGTTCAGGAATATTGGCCACAATTGGGCTGCAACTGGACAGAATTAATTCTTAAACTACTAAGTGCAGCTTCTACAGAATCCAGAGAATTGCCATTTTCATTCATTTATTTCATGAACAGCTATGTGGGTATGCTTTTTTAATAATGCTTAGAATATCCACGGAAGGAACTAATGCTGAGATAAATTTCCAGTCAAAATTTGTCACAGTCACAAAGGACAAGGTCATCTTGTCATATATTTAATAACATTTGGAAAAGTATGGATAGAATCAAAACTGGGGATTATTTATTTATTTAACCATCTATTGATTCACTTATGAAAGTTATGAAATTTATTTATTTATTCAATTATTACATTATTTAGCCACCCATCTCATGCTTGTGACATTGTGATGTTACCTCAATACAACTAGACTCCAGGCAATTTACAATAATGTACATTCCAGCGCTTCCCTTATTCTCAGCAATGGCATTTGGGCCGGAGAATATTAGGAACTGGAGTGTGTTCATCTCAAAAGTGATCAGTTTTACAAAGCTAATTTAGATAAATCTTGTAACAGTTAGAAAGGTCAGTATCATTCAGCCTTTGAACTTCAGTAATTACCCACTCATTAATTTTATACATCTAATCCTGTAGTGCTTTGTCATTCCAATTTTGTCATGCCTGCCACCCATAGTCAAAAATTAACTATTTAGCAACTAGATAATTGGCTATTTAATCTCTAACTTATGGAAGATGGACATCAAGTTCTATTATCACTCACTGTTGTAGATCAGGATAAGCAATGTGGTCTCTTCTAGATATCACAGACTACAATTTATACAATCTACAGTATTTCATTGCTCATGCTGCCTAGAATGGATAGATTTAACAAATGGATGGATTAAGAAAAGCATATATAGAAATATACATAAATATTTGTGATTTTTTTTTCTGATGATGACATCATAAATACCAGAGTAGACAGGTTAGTGGGTATTCTACTGAAATGAAAAAAAAATACATAATTACTCATTCTTCCTGTCTGCCAGAATAACACTGGAATAAAGGTCATTTCCTTCCAAATACTCCTGATGAAATTGACACGTGACTCATCTCTAAGATTCAGTGTAGTGATTTAGAATGCGGTGGTTCTTCTGGACCTGTTGCTCTATCTGTTGTATATGTACTTGTTACACACCTTTGGGCATGTAAGAACCATGTTAGGATGGATCAGAACTGTGCTCTATGGGGCCTGGTTTAGTGGGGAGGGAGCACAGGTCTTCTTGCAGGTATATTCCTTGTTAAACATGTTTAGAAAGTACAATTCCTGAGATCTGTGACTGAGAACTCATACAAACATTTTCCTTTTTTACTGCAGTGTTCAGCCAGCATCCATTCTTAGAGAAAACGATTGCCTCTGTCACATTGAAACAAGGAAATTAACTGTTGCCCCACGGTAAAATATTTGAATTCGACAACAGAGTGATATACATTACCATGGGAACTAAATACCTGAAGTGAGGTCCTTTTATTGCAGGCCACAGACATAGTGTGAGTGCGTGCATATACATATACTTCTTGCAAAGGCTGCCTGTATGATTTGCTTGTCTTTTTTTTTTCTTTTTAAGATAAGTAGACTTACATGTATCTAACCTGTAATTCAAATAAATTACAACAAAGGATTTTGAGTGAGGCAAGTCTAAATTTAAATGCTTGATTACATTCTGAGGGGTAGGTGTTGTTGATGGTGGTGTGGGGGGAGAACTTGTAACTGTCACTGAAACTGCCAGCCCTAGCCATGAATTCATTGTTCTGAGTAAGCAGGCACATAAAATATAGAACACAGGTTTGGAAGGCAAAGTCAGATTTTAGTGCCTGGATTCTACTGAGCAGCCCATCATTTTAGGCAGCTACATGTAGCATTAGGCTTTCAAAATATATAGCAGAATTTGAAGCACTACGTAGCATCAAGCATTTACGGTTTCAGTGAAGAATGAAATGAAAGAAACTAAGAAAGAGCCTAAGGTTCTGAAGTGTATGTCTATAGCTACAGCTATAGCTATAGCTACTTTCATACATACATACATGCAAGTACAGGGAGAAGGAGACATTTTTATGACCCCTTTAGTCTTGGCACTGAATGCATGAAAGAGGCAGCTTTCTTGTTTGTAGAAAGGAAAGGAAAGGAAAGGAAAGGAAAGGAAAGGAAAGGAAAGGAAAGGAAAGGAAAGGAAAGGAAAGGAAAGGAAAGGAAAGGAAAGGAAAGGAAAGAAAGGAAAAGAAAAGAAACCTGGGTTAGTTTAAATTTTGGAATGCTAAAACGTTCCATGACAATCATACTATGTTAAGATGAACCAAAAACAAATAGATCCTTGCTCATTACAACATTTTATAAGCTGCTGGGAGCAATTGCCATTTCACGTCCCAATCTAAAATGTTCATAACAGGTTATTATCATCAAAACAGTGCAACATAAAGTGTGTACCCTCTGGTTCTTCCATCTGGCCTTTTACCAAAAGGCTATAAAAGAGAATAGTTAAATAAAGTGAATTATAAGACAATAGAGGGAACATTTATTCTTGAACAACTGGTAAAATACAGTATATAATTGAGAAGCTGGCTGTTGCTATTATTGTTGTTATTGAAAGCTCCATTGTACTTGCCCTTGCAATGGGGGAGAAAGTTGATGAGGATCCCATGATCCTGAAAATTACTGTACATTTCAATCACATACTGTGATTATTTTGTATATAATAGCCCTCTTCAGATATTACTAAAAAGGAATAAGCCCTGTCCTCCAAAATTGCACACCTGACATCTAGTCTCTGAAGTACATAAACGAGGAAGGCTGTTGATAAATGAGTTGATTTCCATTCAGGTTTATATTCATTTTCACAGTTGGGTCCTTTCTGACTTCTCCGTCTTCCAGATAGTTTCTTTTCTTTAGTATATTCCCCTCTACACCAATATGTCATGATGGGCTTCCTATTAGTCTCTCTGAAGCTTTGACATTTTGTGAGGGAGGGGGCAACATGGTGGTTGGAGACTGTAGCAGGAACATGAGGTAAAGTGTCTGTGAGCCAATGTACCCCAGTCTAGTTTGGAACTACAGTAGTTCTTCATAACCTTAGTTGTACTGCAAGTCCTCTATGTTTTTTCCTCAAAGGTCTCCAGGGCAGAATCCTGACATTTCACTCAGATGGTGAAAGAGACTCTGCTATTGCTATAACAGGGATAAATATAATAGATTCTTCCAACAAGGAGCCCATTCTTACATCACTGTATAATTGTGGTGGTTCCCAACATGGCAACAACTATATTCTTTCAATCAGCAATAAAGAGACCATGAAGCTATGGCTGATGTCATTTGTTACATTCTACAGAGTTCCCGTCTTTCTGCCTTTTTCCCATGTTACAAAAAGCAAATGGTCATGTCACTGGGTTTTACGTGAAATGTGCTCTAAAGTTTCAGTATATTCAGGAACCCTATTTTTTTTTTAATAATTTATATGCCACCCAGAGTTTCTGGGAGTCAAATGGCATTTAAATTTAATATATCATTATTATAGTCGGTCACACAGTCAGACAGTTTTTTAGACTGGATTTGGCATTTTTATCCACCTATCGAGTCCTTCCCAAGGACCTGGGATAAGCAGATATTGTTGTTTGATGGTGTTAAAGGTACTCTCACAGGATATAAACTATTCCAAGTTAAGCTGCCTTTTGCAATTGACTGATGGTGATTTTGTTAATGCTGAGGGTCTTCGAGTAGTGCTCCAGATGTTTTGGGATTGCACCCAAGGTGCCTATTACTCTTGGTATTATCTTTGCTTTCTTTTGCCACAGTCATTTTACTTCTATTTGCAGATCTGTGTAATTTGTGATTTTCTCCAGCTCTTTCTCTTCTATTCTGCTGTCTCCAAGTATTGCAATGTCCACTATCCAGACTTTTTTGTCTTTCTTATCAATATTATGTGCCAGGTGCTTGTCTGTTTGAATTCTAAAGTCCCAGCACACTTTAGCTTCTTCATTTTCTCTTAATTTGTCTGTTTTGTGGTGCCATCAGTTCTTGCTCGCAGGCAAATGGCATTTCTTGCAGATATTCCAATGCACCATTGTTGCTACTTTGTCATGGTGTTGTTAGAAGTTAGTAGTAATCTTCTGTATTTTGCCTTTCCATGTCTCTTTTCTATTCTTCATTTGGACTTTCTTGTAGGCCAGTTTAGTCTCTTGAATATTTAGTAAGCCTTCACGGTGGACTAGCTTCAGTGCATCTTCTTCATTGTCCTTCAGATATTCTTCCAATGCCCTTTTTTTCTTATTCAACTATCTGGTGTACTTGTAACATTCCACACTCATCTGTGCTCCTCGGTAAGTAGAGTCTGTCAGCATCACTGTGCGGATGAAGAACATGATACATTGTCATTATTTTTTACAACTTCCTATCCAGGGCTTCTAGTTCTGCTTGAGTCCACTCCACTATTCCAGCTATGTATCTAATGATACATATTGCCCAGGTCTTAATTGCCTTGATGGCATTTCCTCTACTGAGTTTGCACTTTAAGATCTTCTTCACTGTCATGATGAATTCACTACTAACCTTTTTCTTTTCTTCAATGTGCTTGATGTTGTCAGCTTGAAGGATGCCCTGGTATTTGTAGTGATCTTCTTCATTGTCAGATTTCCCACAATCATTTTTTAGCACGTAGGATTTAATCGCTGCGGTTCTGCCATTCTGGCAGGAGGGGGGGAGCAGCTTGGAGCAAGGACTGCTCGTTGCTGGCAAGTCATTTCCTGGACTATCAGGGACAATTAAAAACCTGGCAATAGAGGACATTGGAGAGCCTCGTCCCCTGAGCAGAAAGGAGTCATGATCAAGGGGGAGGGGAGAAGGAAAGGACTTTAAATTTGGGGTTTGCCTGGGGGGATTTAGTTCCAGCTATTTTTCTTTTGCCAGATCACTGTGTACTTCTGTTCTTTTTCAATAAAAAATCCTATCCCTGAACCTGTGTCAGTTTCAATGAGGAGTGCTTGTTTTGAGAACTGAGCGCAACCTGATAGTTAGCTGGAACTCAACCATTTCTGATTTTTCCAGAGTGAAGGCTCAGTGTGGAAATCAGTTGAAACTCCAACTGTCAGAATGGCAGATGAAATCGCCGAGGTGGGGTTTCTTGCTCAAGGGGCTCAGAGCACGAAGCGGAAGAGGGGCTAACGAGGGGAGCGACCCAATGAGCAGCAAAGGCAAAGGACCGGCGAAGGGGCCAACACTGGATGGCTTTCCTGCAGACACTGGATCAGGGCATGGTCCCATCCATGAGGAGGAAATTGGCAATGATGGTGTGGTCGATGGGAATGGGGGTGCTGAGCCCCATGGAAATAGGGGAGTCGGAGCCATGGGCGACTGCATTGGTAGACCGGGTGAATGTGATGGACACCCAAGTTAAGGTTGTGTCAGACAATATACAACCATTAAAGAGAATGATGGGAAGAGTGTTGAGTCGACGTCCAAAACCCATTTGACCCTGGGTGCCAGCGGGGAGACAAGTGAAGAGTCAGTGAGCAGTGAAGAGGACAGAGGAGAATATCGAGATGAGAGGAAGAGGATGGAAAGGAACCCACTGCAGGAGAGAGGCTTGAAGCTGGACTTCAATGGGGACCCAGAACAGCTGGTGTACTTCCTGACCCAGGTGCACTTATATACGGAGCGATGAGTCTGGTTGTTCCATGATGATATGGAATGGGTGGCATACATGTCAGGCTGTCAGGCCTAGCCCAAGGAACTCCAAGAGACAATGCTAAATCAGTTCAGCTATGTTTATTACCTACAACCTCTAGCAAGAATCTTCCTAGACTGAAACCCCAAGTCCCAAGTCAGCCAGCCACAACAGTGTGAATTCCTCAGGGAGGTGCCAGTCTCATCCTCTTGTAATTCCCACGCTCCTGCGGCGAGCTAAGAAAATGTTTATCTCTCTGAGCTTGGCCTTCATAATTCCATTCCATCACACAGGCTTCCTGAAGGGGGAAGCAGCTGAGTGGGTCTTGGAAATGCATGAACCCGATGCAGGCGAGCTGAAAAATTTTGTTGGTTTCATGAAGGCGTTACAGGAACACTTCGAAGACCCCTTCGCTGTCATAAAAGTGAAGAAAAGCCTTGAGCGATAAGGCAAGGAAATCGGCCAGTTGCCAAGTATGCCTTGGAATTTAAGAGACTGGCCAGGAAGGCACGAAACTGGCCAGAAGAGATTAAAATTAGGTGTTTCAAACAAGGGCTTCAGCTGGAGATTCTGGAGCACGCACTCACTAGAGAATGCCCCGAGACCCTGAGGAAGTGGGTCACCCTTTCCGGGAAGATTGAAACTGACTGGATGGTAGTCAAACGGAGAAGTGGGAGTGTCCAGACACCACCACCACCACCACCCCCGTAGACACGACAGTTAGGTGAATACCCAGGAAGCTGAAGGATGGAGGTCCGGAGATGTGGCAAATGATGAGGACTTGCATCAAGTGCGGAGCCGAGGGACATTATGCCACAAACAGCCCTCAATGACCCGAGTGGCAACCGAGGGGGGAGAGTAAGCCAGGGGGAAAACCCGGCTTTATGCATTGGTTTAAAGAAAAGAAAAAAAAATAACTTTTTCTGCATTAGGTATTTATACTCTTTTATTACTTATAAAGTAAAGGCTTTATAGGATCTAGTTGCTGATCCTATCGGCATTGTTCAGCTTGGTCCTGCATGAAGAACCTGTGCCTGTAGGATATAATGACTTGAGAGAAATAAGAGGCTGGCCATCTGTGTTCTATCTAAAAGACATGCAAGCACATTGTGAATCAATTAGTTTTCTTGACTATCAGAAGCAGCACTTTCTTGAAATGCTTACCAGCAAAAAGAAATCTCTTCTGAAAACATGGGTTAATGTAGGTTAAGGGCATATTGGGAGTGGGGAGAAGGAAGGTAAAGATTCCCTCGAGTTGAGTTTCATTCCTTATGCAGCAATGAGGAAGTCAGTTGTCACTGCCTTTCTGAGATATTGCTTTAACTTCCCTATCTAGTCTATAGATCTGAAACTGACTTCCAATGAAGTACCAAGACACCCAACCCGGTGTAGATTTGGAAGGCTAAGACTGGCTAAGCTACCACTTTCTGAAAGAATACTAAAGAAAGTGATCTTCAAAAAGTTCATTTCCTTTGGAAATATTTAAAAAGAAAAAACAAATTAAAATTTGGAAAATGGAAATACAGTGACATTTTGCAGACTTTTTGTATTTGTAATGGAAAAACCAAAGGGTCTCTTAAATTTTTTAGTAATTAGAACTGTTCAGTTGAGTGCAGGCACACAAGAAGAGTTGATTTGAAAACCAGCTTGACATTTGGAACCCATCAAGAGTTATCATGAAATCACTAGGCAATGCTACTTGAAGGCAATATATCAAAACCAAGAAATAGCTAACAATTAAAACTTTTTTTTTTTTTGGTTCATCATCTGACAGCAAGAAATGGCTGAATTGATTAGTTAGGGAGCTGAGACGTTTAGCCACATAGAATTAACTCCTGAGGAATTAATTGCCAACTGAACTAAAAAGGCTGATTTTTTTGGGGGGGGGGGGAAGATATGTTTTAAAAAACCTCAAATAAGCATAAATCTCTCTCATTTAGAACAGTCTAGTGTGTTTTCACAAGCAGGTGGCCCAGCATGCAGATCCAGTACACATCGGCATATAGCAATGAGTATTAACTATCATATTTCTGTATAACATGAAAATGCATACTTCCCCTTTTCCCATTCCAGGGTTCTGTAGATTCATGGAAGTTCTGCTCCCATAACTGCTGCCATGGATACCTGAACCTATTCCCTTCATCTCAGAATACAATCACGAGCATCTTTCAGAGCCTAAATGGAGGATGCTCTAGAATCCTACATTGCTACATTTCCTTGATACTCCTGTTCTCCTTGATCAGAAGCAGAGGGTGAGACAAAGCAACCATTTCATTTTTCAGTTGCTTCGGCTAGGAATTATAGGAACTGAAAACTACATTTGGAGGCCCTTAGGTTGGAAATAGTCAATAAAATAATCACCCCCATACGTATTCAGCCATGCACATATTGTGACCATGGAGTCATTTAACTGTCTTTTCTTATGGATGAGAGTGAGACCATTCTTTATATACAGGCTGATACACAATGCCATTAATCAGTTCTTTCTTCGTTGCATGTTGAAGATTGCTTATGGTGATTAAAAAAGATTTTAAAAAATCTATTCTTTCTTACCTGTTATTTGCTTCTGCCTCTCTGATTCCTGTCTTCCATCTGGCTATCCTATTTCACACCTCATATTTCTCTATTAATTAGTAAGTTCTTTATTACAGTTACTGACCAGAATGCCTGTCAGTGTTTTAAGTTATAGAAATTGATTTATTGACTGTTTCACAAGTTTCTGCAACTTTTTATTAAATTGATCTATAGATCTATTTTTTATATGAGTTGATTTTGCATGTGCTCTGACCTCGATTAATATCTGAAAACTAATCACAGTTGGACTTGGTTTAGTACTTGGATAGGAACCTACAAGGATATCCAGAGGCTGTTGGCTAGAGTGGGAAGTTAAATGCTGCATTACTTCCAAGAAGACTACATATTTTACCATTTCAAACACAGTTTCTGCATTGTCAAGAGAATATTTATAAACATATTTCATCATAAGACATGAATAATTATATAATATATAATTATATAATATATAATAATTTATATAATATCTAATAATAATTATGTGTGTATGTGTATTTTATGAGTGAATTCAGAAAAATGAAAAATCATTACATTTGACATATTAATCTGGGATATGTGGATAAGATCGGAATGTGCAAAAAATCCAACTCTCAAGCATCCTGATTTTTGGCCCAGAAGATCTGAATACTTGTAACTTCATGTTTTCTCCCCCCTTTACTGTGTACTTTCATGGTATGTATTTGTGAGTGAAAGAGTCAGTTTGGTGTAGTGGTTTGAGACATTAAGCAAGAAACTGGGTCACTGTGAATTTTAGTCCTGCCTTAGGCATGAACCAGCTGTGTGACTTTGGGCCAGTCACTCTCTCTCAGTCCTAGGAAGAGGTCAATGACAAATCACTTCTGAAAAGCTTGCTAAGAAAACAGCAGGATCTAGTCCAGGCAGTCACCAGGAATCAAGTCTGACTTGAAGCAGGAAAAGAAAATGTGAGTTTATATTTATATACCAACCCAAAGATACAACAGAGACATATTTCCATTAGAATTAGTACACCGGATGATTGTAACTGGAGACAGAGCCAATTTTATAGTGGTGTTTTGATCAGGAATTCTCCCAGCAAATTGTTCTCTTCTTGGAACAAGTTTTTTTTTTTTTTAAATTCTCAACCCCTTGAACCCACTGATTTTATTACTGTACTTTTTTCTCTGGGTTTCAGTTTCAGTGTTAGCTATGCCCCTCATCTTTAATACCTATCCAGTCAACGGTTATTGTATTGTATGCAACAATGAGACGCACAATAAATTGTGTATCAACAGGAGGTTGAAGATTCTCATAGCTAGGCACTGTGTACAGAATGGAAGAAGCTATTTCAGAACTCATCCTTTAAAAGTTCATCCTTTATGGTCCTTTGGGCTGTCAGTGTGATAATCTGTGCCATCTACTAGCTTCAGTGGAAACACAAGCATTCTGTTTTAGCAAGTCATGAGAGTAGGGGCTTTGTATGTGACAATATGCCTCAGATTACAGTGTCTGTTTTTAAGCCTTTCCCACAGAGAACTGAAATGTTGAGCAGTGGGAGAGCTAGGTCTGGAAAATTAAGAGAATTGACATTGTAAGTATTGGCAATCTATTAAAATGATAAGCTTCATAGTGTGTTCACCTTCTCTAGACCTGGGATAAATTTTGCTGTGGTTCAGTGTAAATATGTTGCTGTGCCCCTTTGCCATTGTGAATGTATGCTTATTTCCTTGAACTGCTTATTTTAGTGACAAGGTAATTCTTTCAGTTCTTAAGCTGAAGATTCCCTAGTATTTCTCCTAAAAGCTCCTAATTTCCAAGAGCATCCAATATTTGCTATTTTATTAATTTTTATTAATTTTTCTAAGTTAGAGATAAGCTCCCATTAATATATAATACAGTTCTTTATATAGAGAGAGACAGACAGACAGATAGACAGAGTCTATTGTACTATGATAAACTATATTCATTGTATTATATGTAAACATTTGAAGGAAGGTACATGACTAAATGTTTGCAGCAGGAAGTAGAGAAAGAACTTTCTGTGGCTTCTGAGTCTTTTTTTTTTTTAATTATCTGGGGTTTTTTTTATTTTTCTTTGAAAAAAAAATAAGTAAAGAACAAGTGAACACAAATCCATTTTCACTTGCGTCTTTATTCAATATCGTTTCATAGAATATATTATTTATTTGCCAAGTACTAAGTTCCTGCATGTATAGAGATTGCCAAATGCTTTTGAAACTTAAAAGAAACACTTAACTTTATAAAGGAACATTATCCGAATTAAAAGCAAGGTCATTCATATTTGAATATGACAAGAAAGATATCTTATTAGAATTATAATTGATTTTTTTTTTTGAGTTCTATTGTGAATGTGGCCTTTGGGAACACCATTTACATAGTGTTATGTTGGAATGGATAAGCAATAAGATATGTAGCAAACAATTCAAGAAGCAAATTGATGCATTTGCCTATT